>NC_034409.1:52380169-52418347 GCF_002078875.1 Numida meleagris | reverse complement strand
CCCCCTCCCCGCTGCCCGCGTTGATTTTTCACAGTTTAAAGCTGGAAGAAAATAAAAACGAAAACAAAAATAATACTATCTGTTTCTCTTGCAAGTAAATCCACTTATTATATTTACATTTATTTATAGTTGCTGTTTTATTAAAAAAA
The DNA here is from genome assembly GCF_002078875.1 of Numida meleagris. Classification (NCBI taxonomy): domain Eukaryota; kingdom Metazoa; phylum Chordata; class Aves; order Galliformes; family Numididae; genus Numida; species Numida meleagris. The sequence goes on along the minus strand of NC_034409.1, from coordinate 52,418,198 downwards.
TTGCCACTTTTTTTTTTTGTTAAGAAACCTTTTTTCCACCTTTTTTTTCCCTTTTTTTTTCTTTTTTCTTTTTATTTATTTTTTTTTCTTTTTGACATTGCGTGTCTCTGCTTTTTCGCGCTCTCACTGCTGACCCTGGGGGGGTGGGGGTCCCCAGAGCAGGGGGAGCCCCCGGGGACACTGCGGGCAGCTCCTGCACTCCCAGGGGATGGTGGCCACCCTTGGTCCTATGGGACGCGCAGGGGACAAGCGGCTCCCAGGGGGGCTGAGCGGGTCCTGGGGGGGCTGAGTGCCCCCCTGCACCCTGAGAGCCCCCCCAGCCCTCGGGTGGCCTTGGGGACATGGGGAAGTTGCTGCCAGTCCGAGCCCCCCAGGAGCCAGCGCTGACTCGAAGCAAGTGGGAAATGAACCGTAAAATTAAAGAACCCCCCCCAAACCCAAAGAGCTGCCGCCTCCTCCTCCTCTTCTTCCTCCTCCTCCTCCTCCTCCTCCCACTTGGTTTATTGTCAGTATTTCTTGGTTCCCTTTTATATTTTTTTTAAATCTCTTTTTATTAAATGTTAAAATAATGGTACATGGGAAATCATGCATTTTCTTTTAAATTTATTTCTATTTTTTTTTTAAATCTCTTTCTCTCGGTTTTAAAGTTTTTTCTTTTTTTTCTTTTTTCTTTTTCTTTTTTTTTTAAAGGTTTTTTTTTTTCCGCCTGTTGTCTCTTCCCTCGCGTTTCCTTTCATTTTTTGTTTGCTCGCCTGCACTTTTGCTTTTTGTTCACGTGCTTGTTTTTCTGCTTATCTGTTTGCTCATCGGTCGCTCCGTATTTTATTTTCTGTTTTCACGCGTGATGTTTTTTTATGCTTTTTTTCTTTTTTTTTTTTACACTTCTCTCTCTATGTTTTTTTGTTTGTTTTTTGTTTTTTTGTCTTTTGTTTTTTTTTTGTTTTTGTTTTTTTTTGCGATTGCGAGGGCCCCACCCCGGGGGCACTCACACCTCCTCCCACCCCACTACCCCCTCGCCCTCGCCCCCCGCCCGCCCCCCGTCCCCCACCCCGTCCTCCTGCCTCCTCCTTCCCCACTTGCAGCTCCTGGCGGCGGCTTCATACCGGGGTGGTCCGGCGGTTGGCTGTGTTGGTGTGGATCGAGTCCTTGTTCTCCTTCTGGATACAGTTGTGAACCTGGAGGAAGCTGTTATCCCTGTCGGAGTTGTAGGTAGCGGTAGGGGTGGTGGTGGCCTTCAGTGGGTCCCTGCTCAGGGTGTACATCGAGATCTCTGTTGATGGGAGGGTGTTGAACCCTTTGATCCCGACAGGAGAGGCATCCCTGGAGTGTGAAGGCTCGGTGGAGCGGGAGCTGGAGCGGCTGCGTCTCTGGTAGCGGTACCGGTAGCTGGGGATGCGGGTGATGGCGGAGGACTGGAGGTAGTCCGTGGCGCGAGCGTTGGCGCGCAGCTGTTTGTGCCGGTCAATGAACATGTGGACGGCCAGCACTCCCACCATCTCGGCTATAATGAAGGACAGGGCCCCAAAGTAGAAGGACCAGCCGTAGGAGTAGCTGTTCTTCTTGGAGTCACTCTTCGAGGGGTCTCCAGCATTGGCTGATATGTATACGATGATGCCAATTATATTACTCAGACCTGGGGGAGAGGCAGCCATCAGGAGGACGACACGTGGCGGTGGCCGTGGGACGAGACTCCTGCCCTCCTGCTGCCAGGAGGGGTAATGGGGTCCCAAACCCACCTGGTATTCTCCATCGCAGCTTTTCCTGGGCAAGCCCTTGCTCCTGTGTCCCCACACCCTGATGGCCCCCCAAAGCCACCAGCCATGAGGATCCTCCCTCCCTATGTGGCAGATGGAGAGGCTTCCTCAGGGTGTTGCTTTCACCTCAGGTTGGAAATGCAGCCCTCCCGTGCCCCTGAGCCCACCCCACACATGTCCCATTACCTGCGGACACGAAGAAGATGCCGGCACTAAGGATGATGTTGTGTCGAGTTTTGTAGAACTCGCTGGCTGCAATGCAGAGTCCACCCATGAAAAGCAGAATCACGCTCAGGATTGGAAAAATACTAGAGGCTCTAACAGCCCCTGCAGAAGAGAGAGGGAGAGGGGCAGAGACAACAGTGCACATGTCAGAGAGAAGAATCAGGGCTGTGGCAGCATCATGGGGTGAGGAGACCAGAGGGCATGACCCGGGGGAGTCAGATTAATTCATGGAGGGGTAAAAAGGGGATGAGAGGAGAGAGACAAAGCGTGCCGGAAGATGCTGGTGATGAAAGAGCTGGGCTCCTTCCAGAAGGCAGGGGTGGGTGTGCGTGTGCCAGCTCCATACACACGTCATTGGTCAACAGTGGTTAGATCAGCTGGCAGAGGGCAGTGACACCAATGCACGCAGATTCACAACGAACCTCAGAGCTCTGGGGGAAAACTCATGCGTATTTGGGCAGTCTGCATTGGTTTGTGTTGGAACTGTTTGTGTTTTTTTACTAGGAAGGGCTTCCCTCTTCTCTTCCCAAGAGAAAGTAAGCTGTAAAGCGCGAAATGAAGCCTTGCTTGCTAAAGAAAGGTATCAGATGGGCTGGTGCAATTCTGCTCGCGGAGCAAAGACAGGGAAGAGGGATGAAAGCCAAACCCTCCTTGCCTACAGGAATGGACCCTACTGAAGCAAATCATGGAATCATAGAATATTCCAAGTTGGAAGGAACCCATAAAGATAATCGAGTCCAGCCCCAAAGTCCCAAAGGTGGGACATTTTCCGATGCAAGAAGAGATTTGTTTCAAAGACCTTGCTGGCGCTGGGGTCCTACCAGGCAGAAGCAATGGGGTCTTTGGGTGGGGGGCCAAGCCAGCTGCCTGCGTGTGGAGAATGCAAAAAGCAGGGACAAACCTCTCGCTTGCTTTCCAGCTCTGCTTGGCCGTGTTTCAGGGAACAGGAGAGTGATAATAACCATCTTAATAGCTTCTGGAAGGCAAAGCGGAATTCGACAAGGTGAAGCTAGATGGAGGTGAGCAAATATCAAGCTGGCATCCTCTGTTTGGAAAGTTTCTAGAGGGACGGTCACAACTCTGCTCTGACCTTACCATTTTTAACTGGGTCTTATTTCAGAAATTCCCACCTGCTGGGAGAACCAGAATGTGCCAGCTGACATGGGGGCCTGCAGGCAGCATAAGAAGTGTGAGGGCAGCCCCTGCCTTCCACTCCTTGGAAGGACCGCAGAAGCAAGAGAGGGGCAGGGTCTCATCTGGTTTTCTGGATCCGTGGGGCTAAAGATAAAAGGATTTGTGATGGTATTTGGATGCTCATAGCATCTGCCTCTTTTCTAACTTCATTTTAGCAAGTGAACACAGGGATGCTGCTGCTTCCCCTCTAATGGGTGTTCAATTTTCAGAAACACAAGATACCTTCTGTAGATGTCTGGCAGGCATCAAGTCTGAGCCCTTCTAGATGGGCCATGGGCACTGTCCTACAATTATCCTGGTCCTCCAACCAAAGGGATCACTTAGGTTGATAACAATGAATACCGTCCTAGCTGCCCTTGCCAGCACCACCAGGCATTGCCCACGCAGAGCACCCAGGGACTTGATTTGGCAGAAGGCTTGGAAAGAGGCTGCTTCGTGGGGTCCTTATGCAGCCAGGCAGCAGAAGCCCAACTTCCCCAAGGAGAGACCCCAGGAGTCCTTAACTGAGTGGCCAAATCCCACTTTGAACCTAATTCTTCAAAAGTGTTCTGTCCTAGGACACTCTCAGGTCCTGGCATTGGCCAGGTTTTGCATATGGGTCTTGCTTCCTTCGACGGAATGGATCCACAGCTCTTGGGATGTTCACTCCCTTCCCCCAGCTCTCCTTTCTGAAGTGCAGAGGATGCTTGCAGCTTCCTAGCTCCCAAACAACCGTGCAAGCAGTAAGAGCCACCTCTTTTCACATACAAATGAGCTTTTCAGAGCCTAAATGCTCTCTCTCATCTCTGCCGCAGGGCTGGGTCTCCACATCTGGCTTCCAGCACTGCTGGCTGACAAGGAGCAGCCCTGAGAGGCTGCTGGTCTTTGGAGACCTCTGGTGTTTCACCTTGGGAGGTCAAAAGCTCTTGTCTCAGATTCCTGAATGGAGAATATCTCTTCTCATGGCGCCAAAAGATGATGTGCATGCCCAGAGGGTGGAAAAGACGTCTAGGTGGGGACCTGGGAGTGGGAGTGGCTCCTGTTCAGCTGAGCTCTCAGGGTAGGTGGAAGCGGTGGCTCATAGCCAGCTGGGGTGGCATGTGCTGTGGGTCTGCTCTGCAGAAATGCAGTGTTTGGAGGGAGGTGGCACAAGAGTGAAATGGGTGTCTCCATTCACTGCACTCCAGCAAATTTAGTAAATCTGATGCAACCAGAGTATGAAGTGAGGAAGCACAACTTTGTTCTATGTGAGGTGGGCATGTTTGGGCAGAGAGGATGCCTGAGTTAAATCAGGGATGCAGAGGGGAGCGCTGGTGTTCCCATGCCCAGGTTCTGGCTGCAGAACCAGCTGCAACTATGAAGGATGGCCCCTGCAGCCCTCCTCTGTCCCCATGCATCTTGCCCACTGGAAAGGGGCTCAGAGACTGCTATTGTCATGTGCCAAGCTTTGACGCATTTGGGTTAGAAGATTCTGAACTGTTGCTAATAAGAAATGCCATTGGTTGTCATGACACTTAAACTTTCTCTATGGTAAGTCCCAGGGAAGTAAGACTGGAGCCAGATGCAGAGACTAAGGATCTGGGGGTCCCTGCCCACATCTCGCAGCCATCCCTCCCTCTGCCCCCTGAGCCCCACAAGATCCAGGGTCTGCACTGCACTGTCTTCAGAGAGCAAAAGGCACCCGATGCCAGAATCTATGAGCGGTTGCAAGGAAAAGGGCCTATGGACTTACGGAGGAAATATTCTGCTGTATCGGCTTCATAATCTGCATCCTCAGGGAAGTGATCGATTTGCTTACACAGACCTTTAAAATTCCCTAGGGAACAAGAGAAAAAGAAAGAACAAATGAGAACACCAGCAACCTCCTTGAAGGAGCAACTGCCCTCTGTGTCGCTCCTTACTCCCTCCCTTCCTTTCTCCCAGGCAGCACGCACACTCACATGAGGAACATTACATGCTCTCCTCACATGCTCACACACCCATCTCCCTCTTCTTCACACAGGAACACAGGCCAGACACAGGCTGATGTCCACTTGGCCCAGCATCCCTTACTCTGGGATTTGGCAGCACTGGAGGTTTTGGCCATTCATGGACAAGGGGTCTGTCCCGCCTCTGTAGGAGGTGGAACTGGAGTCACAGGTTGGGTCAGGTGGCAAAACTCATGGGTTAGCATCCCTTCTGTTGGTATCGACTGAAACAACTTCAGGTGTCTGAATAGCTATAGAGAGGCCAAGTTTCCACTTGAATTTCACCTGGCATAGCCTCGGTGAATTCCAGTGGTGTTGCGTACAGAGGGCTGATTGTATTTGTGCAGAGAAGTGTTTGTTTTCCTCTGCTGTGAATTTGCTATACCTATTCATTTCACTGGCGGGATATGTTCCATTGTTCCGCTGTTGTACGAGAAGAACAAAAGCTCCTAATCTACTTGCTCCGTATGACTGCTTGCTTTGTGTACCTTTAGCAGGCCTCCTCTTGTGTCCGCTCACAGATTAAGCCTGCAAGAAGCTTGGCATGAGTGTTGGGGTGCAGCTCTGCAGCCAAGGACCCCATGTGCAGGAGGAACCAAATCTTTTGCTGTGAGTGAGAATCTGGGTCACCCACAGATTCACCAGGCTGCCGAAAAGCCCCCATAGAGGTGTTACTACCATACTCTCTGCTTTAGACATGAGGCATCCTCTTTAACACACTCCATGACGAGCAAAGCTTTCTCACCAGGAGGCCAGAGATATCTTCCCAGTCCATCATCATCTGAGGTTTCTACCTGTCTCTTCAACATTTGTGTCACTCTCCTCTTGAAATCAGCAATACCACTGCAGAGTGGTAAACTTTGAGCATAGTCATCATCATGGCTGCTTGTTGACTGGACATTGATTGATTAGTATCTTGAGGTACCTGGTTGTTCATGTTGGTACAGGGGTGGCCTTTTGTGAAGGAGGAACGCAGTATCCAAGGGTGGTGCATGGCTAGGCATGGCAATCCCGTGGGCACCATAGCTGTAGATCAGCCACCAGTGTTTCAGACTGACTGAGCCCTCAGCAAGGGACTTTGTAGCCTGAATATTGAGAGTGACAAGTGCTGTGGCAGCCTGACAAACCTGCCTGCCATCCTGGCCCAGCTGCGGTACCAGCCGAGTGTGCAGGGCAGGGGACTTTGAAGCCACCACGACCGTAGATATTGCCTCCAGGAAGGGTTGTTTGTGAGGAACCTAGAGCTCTTCCAGGCTAACTATTGCCAGACTGAGACCTCAGGCACCATGTCAGGTTCCTGAGTCATCTCTCAGAAGATTTGTTCCAGATGATTTCCAATGATCTCTCAGGTATTTGGGAATATGTGGAAACACAGAAAATTCTCCCTGGGTTTTTCTCCAGGCAAAGCCTTGCTGAAACAAGGTTTGGGAGGCTGCAGTGAGCAGATGGCTGAAGTTCCTCTGGGTCAGCCCCTATGCTTGGCTCTTCTGCATCCTGTTGGTTTTTGCCTGGTACTTCTGAGATACCTATCACCCTTCACTGTTAGTTCAAGGAGGTTCCAAGAGGAGACTTGTCACAGTGGAGTGTGTCTAAAAGGTAAGCTCTAGGAGGAGAAAGTAGGAACAAAGCCTCTCCATGTATCTCTGAAGTGTTATTCCCACATTTAACCCAGGGGCTATATGTTATTAATCACCCTTCCACAGTGCCGTTACCTCAAGTGTCTGCTTCTCAGCCATGGCTCTCCTGGAAGGAAAGGTCCACAGCAAAGCAAATTTCCTCACCACAGTCCCACCTGCTACGTGCCCACATTATACCAGGCAAGTGGACAGGCAGGCTCTTTGAAAACCTTCTCCCAGTGCCAGATGCCCGAAGTGTGCTGCTGCTGATGCTCAGAAGGGTGCTTGGCAATTGAGCTGTCCAACCCTGCTTGCTTAAAATGCTGTGGCACTGAGGTTCTGCTTTTCACCCTGGACCGATGTGCTGCTCTGTCTGGTCCTGGTTCAGCCCCACTGGTGTTTGTGAGGGCAGGGTGGGCAGTGCTGGTCCCCTTGAGCTGCTGCTGTCTGTGATACCAGCGTGGAGCCGTGGCTCCAGAAGACAGCTGCTTGCCTGTGCTGCCACAGCTTCTCCTCCAATGCCTCCTATCTCATCTGGGCAATGGATGGAGAAAGGATGCAGAATTTAGGTCATTAATGTGGTGACTGGGAATAGGAGAGAACAAGATTCAGTTTCTGTTCTGCCACGGGCGTGCTGCAGAAACCATTCCTTATCTCTGCCTTGGAGACCCACCTCATGAGATGGGGGGACAGCACTGCACTCCTCCAGAGGGCACAGGGTGGCTGCACGGCTGTCAGGCTGAGCATGTGCTCAGGGCAGATGCGACGGCTCAGAAATCAGCTCAGTGTGGAGAAGTCACCTCTCATGCCAAGGCGGCTTGGCAATCCTCTCCTGGACATCTGTGACCTGCTGGGATGGTGGGACAGCCTCCCAGGCTCCTGTGCCAGTGGAAGCCCCTCAGACATTTGTGGGGAGGGTTTAGAGAAGCCGGTCTGACACTAGGCCCTTCTCCCATTCTGCACATGCCGTTTGCAAAGCCAGGGAGGGAAGAACTGTGTTCCACATGACAGCTAGTACCCCTGAATACCTGAGCATGAGCACATCTCTATTTTGGAGGATGTGTAGGACTCTGGGACCTCTTTAAGGAGAGAGGAGTGATGTATCCTCATACATACTCATGTCCTTTTGCCTTTCACATTTTTCCTGATGAACTACTTCATGTTGTGAACCCCAGTCAGGTGTTCAGCACTGTGACTTCTGCAAACCTATGAGAAACTCAAGCTGTGCATTTCCACCCTCTCACTGAAGCTCTTCCAGCTTCCAGCTCTCCCCTCAACTTCTAGATCCTCCTTCCATTTCTCAGTCTCATTCTCTACAGCCTCCTCCCTCAACCCAATATGTTGCTGCGGGGCTGCATCCTGATTTTGGATGTGCAGAGCAGCTGGGGAAGAGCTCTGACTTGTCTCAGGGCCAAAAAGGTGGGGATGCCCAGGTCCATGGAAAACACCCCTAATCCTGGCCCTCAGCCTTCTGACATCATGGCAATATCCCAGAGCATCCCCCAAGGTGCTACTTGGGAGTCCTTCAGTCAGACCCCCAGTGTTTACCTGCCCAAGTTTTGGAAAGTCTAGGAGCAGAGGCAGCACTTTGGGCTGTGACCTGCCATAGTGCCAAGAGGGACTGAACGTCTAAGACGCATAGACATCAGCAGTGACTGAGTGTTTGGTCTCAGAGAGGCCTCCTGCAAGGCAGCCAGCCATCGTTTGGGTACACACTGTCTATGCAGGGCAGCTGGCAGCTGCCAGTTCTGCTGCAGCGCGAGCCGGACCAAGTTACCCCTGATGGGAACCTGGCTCAGTGCTGCTGATGGCACGGTTTATTTTTGTGCCGCTTTGTGCAGCCCTAGCTTTTTCAGAAGTCTCGCCTTCCTGCAGAGTGCAATCCATCGGCAAATAGTAAGTTCCAAAGCATACAAAGCTACTCCCTTCCCGCAGGGCAGGGAGTGCTTTTAGATGGTCAGGACTGTACATCTGAAAACTGGGAGCCAGAGGGAGAGGGAGAGACATCCAAAAGGAGAGAGGCAGACAAAGAGGGAAGAGAACAGAAAGACCTGTTTTTCCCAGAATGATTTGTGGTATTTCCATTTATGGAAAAAAGCAATCCGCTGAAAGCTTTCCTTTAGCCTCCCTCTCTAATTTAGCAGAGGTTTTGGCATGGTGGCTTCTGGAGAAATAAATAAAGGTGGCTGGATATAGCTGTTGTCTCTAAATGCTCAGAATGATGGCTCAGTGTTAGCCAAGGATTCAGCACCTCCACACATTTCCTGTATCATTTTAGCAAGTCACTTAACCCCCCTCCTCTGTCACAGGCAGAGGGAATAACGGTATTTCCCTGCCTTGGGGAAACAGACTGAGGATATTTGTATTAAAAACATGAAGGAGATCAGACACTGCAGTTGTTTGAGCCAGATATTTCTCTTCAATTTCCAGCTCCAACATAATGTGCTCCTCCTTGATGTGACCTTCTCCCAGATGAACGTGAAGGCTGTACCCACGTGAAAGCCCTCCCAAATCCACACTTGTGATTCCTGCCTTAGAAGTAATTGTCATTGCAGATTAAATTGATATTTACTATTTGCCCGTGAAAGAAATGAGGAAAATGGCACATGAAGGGCAGGAGGGAGGAGGACACAGAGCACGAACATTTCTTTCTGTTTCAAGATTCTGAGATTATTCCCTATGGGACCAGGTGGTGAAGCTTAGAACCTGGATGACAAATTCTAGAGCTATGTGGCAAACTGCTGGTATGTGAACTTTACAAGTATTTCCAAAGGACTTGCACGCCAAGAGAGAAAGTTTGCCATCACCGTCCCAAAATGGTGCTGGTGATACCAATGGGGTGGGAAATGGGGTCTGCAGGGCTTAGCCTGGGGCAATAGCAGAGATCCTATGGGAACTAAGGACCATCAGAACTCTCATTACCTTCTCATGTAAATGCAGCGTGCCTGCTTTGATATGGCCTTCCCCAACATAAACGTGCAGCAGTGCATATGTTAAACAAAAAACCAACAAAACCCTAGCAACATAACCAGTATGCTGCATACATAATTCTCTCCCTGGGGAGAGGATAAAAGAACAAACCACATGTGACTGATATCAAGCCCCATCACTTAATGTGCCACTGGAAATCATTCAGATATTGTGGCAAAGAAGACTGTAAAAGGACTGATACAAAATAGAAATTGATCTTACAGTTATTAAAGAATATCCCCCCTGCCTACAAGGGAGAACCATTATACCAGCTCTCCTCACCTTATCATTAATAATCGTGTTTCTTACAGCTGCTGCTAAGGATCAGATAATAAAGAGGTTTTTCTGCAGTAAAATGGTACAAACACTGCCTTACAGTGCCTTGATGAGCCTGAAGGAAGGGCTATATCGCACTGCATTAGCCATGGCCCACACTGCAGCAGTAAGCAGCCTGACAGGAGTAATTCTAGGGGGATGACTCGGACTGGGAGGCGGTTAATAGATGGAAATAGAAGCACTGACATAGGTGGGCAGGGGAGGAATAAGTGAGAGGCACCAGTACTGGGGAGGAGAGGGTGAGCAGAGCCAGGTTCCCATTGTGGCCTCATGGTGCTGGGCCTCCTCCTGGGCACCAGGCCTCATCCGTGGTGCCAGGCCTCCCTGCCTCCTTGTCCCGCTCCACGGATTCTGTGAAGGCAGGTGCAACTGAAGCATAACCTGTGCTTCAGATTATCCAAAGATTTCTGTTTATAAGCACTCTCTTGCTATAGGCTTGTAATTTTCAAGAACGTCTGTGCCATTGCTCAGAATTTCTCGTTGTCATAGGCAGAGAGGGGGATTGGCTGAGGAACTGGGCAAAGGCTCTGGAAGGCGTTTTGGTGTAGAGACAAATCCAGCATGTTTGAGCTTTATAAGCTAAAGCATTGCGGGTGGCTCGTTTTCAGGCACTGCTAGACATCTGTCCAAGCTACAAATTAAAAAACCTCATACAGCAATAATAAAAGTCATTCAAAAAATCCTTTTTTTTTCCCCATACATTCAGTACAAGCATTTCCCCCGGTATTCAATTGCCTCTATTTTCTAGATGTTGCCAGAATCAAACCTGAGCTGAATTTCTTCTGAAAACAGTAATAAGCAGAAAAATGTTGTAGGCTTAGCTAAAGCTATGAGTAAGTTCGCTCCTAATGTATTTCTTGCTTTTCCCAGCTGGAGTTGAAAATACTTTTACATCTACATATACAGCAAATGCATGTTGTGATTTCCTGTAGACACATCAATGAAGGCATTTGTGCTTTTCTTGCTGTTGTTTTCCTTTGTGGTTTGATGGATGTGTAAAGCACTGACAGTGTCTGTGATTCCTCAACAGAGAGTTTAGGAACTAATTCTGCAGAGACTGGTGCACAAAACCTTATGAACTTCCACATGTACAAGGCCTGTCACAAGGTTTTCAAGGAATGTCAGCTGAGCTGGTAGAAGCTATTGCCTTTTCCATTCAAGAAGCAGCAGAACAGGTCTGCAAATGAGCTGAAAACCATAAAATGGATTGAGAAAAAGGTTTTTAAGTAGTTGAGCTCAGATGTTGCAGTGTGATGTTGGGGTTTAACCTCCCAGAGCACAACAGGAGCAGCAGGTGAAGGGTGGAGGAATGAAAGCAGAAGATGGCCAGGGCGTGGAGAGAAGTCCTGACAAAACAGAAAGGGCAAGTGAAAGAAATTGAGATATTCCGGAAGAAAAAAAAAATAACAAAAAAACACAGCCAAACCCAAACTGGCAATTTGTAGCAAGAACATTTGTGTGTGTGTGGAAAATGAGTTGAATGTGACACTACAACTGTGAGCCGAGTGACAGGAAGGGTGATGCAATTATCTGCAGTGAGAGAGAAATGATGTGCATAAGGTGTGGGAGGAGAGGAGCAGCTCCACTGCTACCACAGGCAATCCCAAGCTGCGGCGGCACATCCAGATGTCAGGGGAAGGGAGATACTAATGGAAGCCTGGGGGGAAAGGGGTGGATGGGATGAAGGGAGTATTTAAGAGCTGTTGCTTCTTCTTCTTCTTTTTTTTTTTTTCCTGTCACAGCAGCAATATTGTAACTAGGACAGTTTTTACATACAGGGATACAACATCAAACTCTCAGAAAGCAGAACATGTAAACAGCGTCCCAGCTGATGGGGATGTAGAGACTGAACAGCCTCCAACCTGAACTGAAAACCCACAGCTCAGCTGAGCCAGGTCCTCCCCAGAAGCACACAGAGGAAATCCTTGTGGCAGAAGATTTATGGTTCAGCTCATCTGCTGGGGTTGCATTTTCTCCCCAGACAAAGCTACGGTGCTGATCTGTGTGTACACATTGGAGGACAGGGCCAGGTTCACCCTGGAAGGTCATATTTTGGGTGGGTGGTGAGATCATAACTCTAGGGGTGATTGGAAGTCATGGCACACAGATACCAACGCTCACAATTGCAGTGCCATGGTCAGAAGGCTTTGTGACCACCATTTCATTAGTCATTTTTAGATTATGAAGGAGGAAAAAAGGCAGCTCAAATTTTTCACCTCCAACCCTATCCTGCATTTATCTCTGACATATCCTGCTGGATCTATAGGGAGAGGCTGTCCTCATCTGAACTGGTGCAAACCCAGCATGACCCTGAGCTGCTCCTTCAGCAGATATGGTCACAACCGAGTGAGGAATTAGGCTCAGCTGGCAATTAGCTTATGAAGTATGTGGTGCGCTTTAGGGTCCTTCAGGATGCAAAGTGCTAGATAAAAATTAGTTATTAATAATAAAAACATCCGAGTACCCCAGGGAAATAATCCAGAGAGTGGAGAAAGCCAAGGACAACGGCAGCGTTTGCTCCATTCTCCATACCCTCTGCCCTTTCAGTTCTGCTGCCCCTCCGCAAGCCCCTCCTGGCCTTGATAATACCCCATCCCGTGTGTTCAGCAATTGATATCTGTAACGAGAACCAGGAGACCGGCCGCAGTTGCAAGACGTGGGGTGGCTGGCTTTGTTGGGCATGCAAACCCTCTTTTGGCTAGGAGACAATTGTGGAGATGGTTTTAGGCAAGGAAGCAGAGCAAGGGCATGGCTGGCTTTCCTCCAGCTCATCTGACGCTAGGGGAACCCAGAGCCCTTCACGCAAGGCTGAGGAAGGTCCCCCAGCGCGGGGCTGTCGCACATGAGCGCAGCTGCCATTATGTGCTTACTGAGCTCGCCCAGGCTCTGCCCAGCCGGGGAGCATCTCTCATCCCCTTAAGATAAAGTGCCCCGGGGATTTTGCTGTCCCTTCAGGCAGGAAATGCCCCCAAAGCAATAAAGAAACCAGAGGGAGGATGGGGCAGATGTGATGCACAGCAAACCCATTCTTGCCAGCAGCTGGGGACAAAGCCATTGGTGTCTCCAATGGTTGGAGGCGGAATCTCCTGACCCGGCAATGTCCCCTTGCTGGGAATAGCCCCCGTGGCAGCCCCTTCCCCAGACCAAAACATGCTGGCAAGCACAGCTTACACCATATTGAGCTGAATGGGGTTTTCCACCAAAGTACGGCATCCAACTGTGCCACAGCTGCCGACATCACCAGGTGAGTGAGTGCCGCTCCGACTAGGTGCTCCTAACCCACGTCAAACATCAGGTGTCGGAGGAGGTATTGCACAGATTTAATTTCAGATCCCTTCCTTATGCAGCCAGCAAAAACAAATGCCAGCCCTCACAAGCAGTGTTAGCTTTCGGAGGCTGCTATTAGAACGTTAATAATTTTATTATTGTTATTCCTCCTGAGTTGCGGGTACCCCGGTGCTTTACAAGGAGACAAAGTGCCTTGGTCCTCTCCTGAAGTGCTTGTAACAAAAGTTAGACTTAAGCACAGCACTGGGGTTATTTAACAAGCAAACAGTGCCAGCAGGGTGTTTGGAAGAGGGAGGTTTATAGCAGCACATGATCGTGAGACATTTATGGTTGTGCGTGTGCCTGTATCCTGTTAAGTTTATGCTTGCTTTTAAAATGAAATCCGTGGAGGGCAGAAGTGTGCCAGATTTAGGGATGATGCCTGCAAGAAAGGTGAGTGGAGGCCAGCAAGGGGAGGATGATTTGGAAAGGAGCAAGCAGATGGGAGGCTGTGAAGGATGAGCATTAAAGCCCCTGTGGCACGACTGGAGCAGGTAAGGCTGCTCAGCCACCAGAACCCCTTTGAAGCTTGACTGCAATCTGTGCTGCTGCACCAATATTTTTTCATTCATTGAACACACTAATTCATTACCAAAGAGTCTGGATCTACGTGCTAGGACTAATCTTTGAAGCGTTTTCAGCTTCGCTACACATAACATTGCTCTTGCGTCCTGGGGATGAGGCTATTCATAACAGGATAAAATTTACTCACAGTACCAGACTGGGGAATATCATTTCTAACGTGACCTGGTCCCGTTACGCTCAGTTAGAAACCTGAAGGGCCATTTCAGGGTTTTGAATAATGTCCGAGCCACCTCATGTGGTTGGGATCAGATTCTCTGGAGACATGCCCAGCAGAGCTTCTTGCCCCAAACTGCAGCTCTCTGTCTGCCCCATTTGTTGGATAAGGTGGGTCTCAGATCAGAAGCTGGCTATGAAACCTGTAAAACAAGAATGTGTCTCCTGAAGGCTGCCAAAACCTCCTTCTGGGTTTGCCCATTTTCCCCTGCAAAAATTCTCAGTTCTTGCTGCAAACACTGAGCTGAAATTCCAGCCCCTTCCCCACTTTCTAATTGACTGCTGCGCCGATAGCAGCCTGCGAAGCAACAGAGCCTTAAAACGCTGTGCTGCACCTTAGATCTTACCCTCGTGATCTTATCTTTGTGCTGGAGCTGCCTGTCAGGACGTGTGCCAAGATCAAAGAGCTGCAGCGTTTCAGCCTCACTTTGTGTTTGCCTTTCCATGAGTAAACCCTTTTTTATTTTTTTCCCTGTGCTACAGCTGCTGCAGAAAGCCTTTCTCTCTAGCAGGTGGTCAGGTGGTTTTTCTGAGGAAATTTCTTTGAGGGTTACAGAGACTTTGACTTGATCACCTGAATCCCAGATGAATAAGGTGAATGCCTGAACTGTCGGCTTATTGACATTTTCAGTACATCAGACTCATGGTTTTGGTCTAGAAAGATCTTTTTTTCTTTTCTTTTTCCCACCCAGTCTGCCTCTTTCCTCTATGGGAAAAACTCTCTCTCTCTCTGGCCCAAACTGTCATTCCAGGAGCCACTTTTACTGAACATGAAAATGAGATTTGGCCAAGCTATGACCTAACCATGCAAATGCCTCTCCATGGCCAGCCTCCACCCCTATGAAGGGCTTCCTTCCTGCTGCAGCATGCTTGCTGATGTGCAGCAAAGCAGAGGGGGTTAATACATCACAGCAAGAATGCTTGGCTTTACCCAGCCACTGGGATCCCGTAACAACCCCGGCACTTGGAGATTCCCCAGTGGGGAGGAGAGAAGATAGAGCATTTCTTGACTAGCTGGAAGCCCTGTGTACAGAATACCTGTGGAGACTGGCAGAGCAGCCATGCAAGCTGGGACTGGATGCTTTCCAAGCATCAGAGCAAAACTGAGTCTCTCAGTGAAGGATGCTAAATTTTGACAACGGGAAAGGAACAGATAGACAAAGGGTGAGTGGGAGGGGAAAGCCTTTCCCTGCTAATGCTGTCTACTCGTACCGTGAAGCGTTATGTATTTCCACATGCCTTCATGTGTACATGGCACTTTACTGGCAGCTACAAGGCAGAGTCTTGCCCTAGAGTTTCATTACACAAAGAGCCCAACCTTTGGGACACCAGCTTAGCTCTTCCAAAAGGGTCTCTCAGCAGTCAGGCCTCTGGGCTGACTGCATCCTCAAGGCCTGGATCCTGCTTCTTGTAAGATCAACAGGAAATCACTGGGAACGTTATTAGGTCTGAGATGTGCAGGCTGGAATGAGGAAGTGTCTGAGAAAGGTCACAAGCTAAGCCATTGCATGTTCATGTCTTGTTTGCTCCTGGCTTTAGCTGGGTATCTCTGAATCATTTCTCGTTCTGAAGACGCAATGTAGTAAACAAAGTTAATAGTCAGAAGGGGAAACGCTTGCCAAGGACACAAGAGAAGTGGAAGTCATTAGCACAGGAAGACCAGATGCACTGAATGAGCCCTGAGGGCGGGTGGCAGGGAGGTGGCCAAGGCTGGGCTTGAGAGGAGGAGAGAGAAGAGCCATGGCTTTAGGGACATGGAGGGGCTGGGGAGAGGGAGATGTGCTGGCTCAGCACAGGGTAGATGACAAAGGGAACCAAGATCCAGCAGAGCCACGTGAGGCCCTGGAAATGAAGCGAGGAGCTGAACTTTAATGTTGAAGGAGGCTGGGAGTCAACACAGGGATTTGAGCAGAGAGAGTGACACAAGTGGAACAGCAGGTAAGGAAAAGATAATGCTGCTGTGCACTAGACTTTCAGTGTGAGTATTAAGCCTACCCTACAGTCCTGCTGGGCCTCTCTGTCTCTGAGAATTGAGTGGGTTTGTGTTTTCGTGATCTAGTCTGAATAACTGCAGCACTGCCTCTGGGTTGCTCCTGCCTAATCAATCACCCACACGTCTAGAGTGATAATTCCCAGGAGGAGGCGGTCACAGGAAAAGCACTGTCTGCATGCAGCAGCATGGGGCCGTGGGCGCACTGTGGGGCCGAGCATCTCCCATCCTGGTGCACAGGTATTGGGCACTACAGAGAGGAAGGCAGTGGGGCCCCCTTCATTCTCAAGAGCTCTCCATTTCCACATTCTGCAGGGTCCTGGGGAGATCAGTGCTGCTCTCTCTGCTGCTTATTGGAGTTTCTCTGGATCGTGTCCAACCAAGGGTGCTCCTTGCAGGACAGAACTGCCGGCATGAGCACAAAACCTCCCCATCCCTGTGGATCCCCCATACGAGAATGTCCATCTCCCACCTTCTGTTCAGGGTAACATCTGGGACAGAAGGAGCAGAAATCACACAGCAGTCTCTGAACAACAGCCTCTTTCCCCAAGACACATGGAAAACAAGAGCTAAAGGAAGAGCAGCATGGAAGGTGGAAAAAGGACAGAATTCACCTCTGCATGGCAGCCAGGGACAGGATGTGCCAGACCTGGGTACCAGGTTTCAGGTTTAAGCTCAGTTAGATCATTGTGAGAGCAAGGACAGCATCCGGACCACTAGGCTGTGAAATGAGATGGATTCAGTTTCTGAAACTCTGAGTGGATCCCCTATTTATTTTTTTTTAAACAGCTCGGCTCTCCTTCACTCCTGAGACAACTTCCTGCATATGAATTTCTTCTTCTTTCTTACCTTCTACAATGCTTCAGATTTCTTAGAGTCATTGTTTTATTATTCTATGGTATTTCTTACCTCACACTGCCCCTTCTATTTCCTTCTCCTTCCTTCCCAGATATTGCCACACAGTTTCTCTCCTTCAGCTTCCTGACCTCTGAGACTCTGCCTAATGAACCCAACTTTTCCATCCCTTCCCACTGCTGCCTTCCTGGGTTTGCAGCACTTCTCTGTTGCCTCTTCATCTCAGGACCACACTGAACTTTTGATTGCCTTCAAACATTCTCACTGCATGCCTGCTAGTGCTCCTCTGCTGTGTGACTGGCTCCCTCCTTTCCTCTCAGTCCATTATGGCAATACCTGCAGAGATGCATAATCTCCATTTCTGTCCAACACTGGCTGCATTAAAAAGCAGAAAAAAATATCCATCACTTCAAGATCTTCTTCAGGATACTTTGTCCAGTCTCTGATTTTCAATCATTCGGCTTATACGTTCGGAAATGACAGTATGAACCCCTTCTCCATGTCCAGCAGGAGACTTAGGGCAGTTCATTATGGGTAGTACTGCTCCTCTTTCTCTTTCATTTCTTTAGCTGCCATTAGCCCTTTCTCCCCATTTCTCAGACTCTGCTGTTCTTCCCAGAACACCCATGTTGTTCTCACCTCCTAGTCTTTTTCCAGACATGTACAATATACTTTTTTTGTCTTTTAGTCACAGATTGCCCCGATTTAGCTCACCTAGACTTAACATCTCTCTTTCCTGAACCTTTCTCATGGTTCTCCTCCTACTCTTTTTGTGGCCTTGGAAGCATCTGACATAATTCATTTGCTCAAGAAAACAACCACTTCTCTCGACCTTGGTACCTCTCATCATTTAGGCCTATCTCCTTACTCCGTCTTTTTACTTTACTCCTGCATCCAGTAATTCCTTAGCTTCTGGTGCACTGCTCAACTCTTTGAAAATAAGCCATTATCTGCTGTGCTCCCAGGCTCCTGCATCGACATCGGCTTTCCATTTAACAAGCATCCAGAGTCTCCTTATTCTTCATAGAGTGCTTAAGAGAGTCACTCCCTCTTATCTCTCCTACATGACTATCCTCAGCCATTTTCACTGTAGGTTCATGGAGACCGTAGTGCAGAAATCTAATGATCTCCTTGCTGCTAATGATGCCTGGTCCCATCTCTTTTTCACCTCGTGGCAGCTTTGTGAAATGGTTGCCTGCTCCATCCCTCTCAGGCTAATCATTGGGATGAGGGTACTCTGGTTTCTTAGCAGCTGCTCAACTTTCAGGCATTTCTTCAGACAGGGATGCCTCTTCTGTGATGGGATCTCTTCTCCAGGAATAAATGTTCTTTTATGTATTTTTCTAGTAAAAATGATAATCGTACTTAACATCCACTCTAGTTTACATCTGCAGAGCTCAGAAGTATTTGGAAAAATCAGTAAGCATCATTTTCTCCATTGTAGAGATGGAAAAGCTGAGTCACAGAGATATTAGGGCCAATATTTTCATGTGTTCATTCATTTTATGCATCTCAATTTCTGAGAATCCTGTCTGAAATAACTTAACCTAATTGCTTTGTCGTAGGACTTGAAAGGGAGCAGTAGGTCTTCAGCACCTTTGAACAATACCAAATAGAGCAGGAAGTGCAAAATATCTGAGATGAGCACTCAGAAATGAGTAGCTATGAAAATGCAGTTGTATACTACCGGATCACGGCCACACAGAACTCAGTTGCTTCTGGCATCAGAGCCAGAGACTCCATTCAGGAGGACAGTGCTGCTTCATGGTCTTCTTTCTGCCTTAAGTGGTGGAGAGATGGTGTTGCTGCAAAGCATCCAGGTATTCTAGAAGTTTCAAAATAAATCTCTTGTTTGTATTGTGACATATCCAGACCTCCTCAGTTGTTTTTGTGTGTGCTCTGAGGAAGGGAGAAAACCCTGCCCTAGAAGATGTAGCAGTGTAGTAGCTGCGATTGCTGTCAAAATTATAAAAACATTGGTTCAGAATTCTTCTTCTCTCACAGCAAAGTCTTCACCCCGGATTTTGTCTATTTTAGTTGAGTGAACTAATTATTTGGCTCTTTTGATTGCCTCTTCCCTTTCTCTCCTGACTGGTGATCCCATCTTAGATCTAAGCAACCTTTTCCGCTGAGACTAGAAAGCATGTTCCAACAGAGAGCCAGCTTCAACAAACTGACTTCACAGATGAAAAATATGTTTCAGAAGAAAATTCCTGTGAGCTCTACCAGTCACTTTTATGTCAATAATGCTCAAATACACATATCTTTTATATCTTTACTGGCTCTTCCCTGCTTACCTGCACTATTTCTTGTCTAAGAAAGCTTCTGGATTTGTATCAGCTTTTCTCAGTTAACTCCTTCACAGCTACAATAGGTCCTCTGAATCTAAAATGTCTCAGATAATCTTTCTTTTCTGTCCCTCTTTGAGATCTGATCTGTGTATTCTGGGCACAACCTGGGCCTTATTTTTGCCCAGAGAAGCTGTGGATGCCCCATCCCTGGAGGCACTCAAGGCCAAGTTGGATGGGGCCCTGGGCAGCCTGAGCTGGTGGGACTTTGAGATCCCTTCCAATTCAAGCCATTCTATGATTCCATGATTCTATGATTGTTCTGAATTTTTAATTCATCTTCTCTACCTACTTATGTCCGAACCACAGATCTACCAGTCCCCACATCTACAGCACAGTCTGACCTTTGCAGCTTTCTTGCTTCACACTTTTCCAAATTTGTGTGTGCAACAAGACACAATGGTATTGCATCTTTGCCTGCTCATCTCAGATTCTTTGTTTCCCATGCGTTTTGAGTCAAATTTTCAAATTCCTCTCCTTTGTTTCCAAAAGTGATTTGCTCCCGTCTGTGCCATTACTCACATTTCTCTGCCAGTGCCAGTTTCCTCAGGGTCCCACACAGCTTCAGCTGTTGACCTATCTTTTTCAATTCTGCTTCTTTGGCCCGGGCTCTCTCTCTTCTCTCTCTGTCTTGATTTCAATTGATCTCAGATTTGCTTTCAATTGTTTTTTAAAACTTCATTCTTGTATTTTTCCACTGTGAAACAGAACAACCTACATTCTTCCAGCGCACAGTACAAGTTACAAAAGATGGTATTTAAAAGCAACGTGAAAGTACAATTCTGTCTTGATCAGTAGAAAATCTTTCTCTTTTTTGAAGGGCCTGGGAAATGTTCATTCCCACAAAACAATTAATCCTTACTCCCATCTGGTTTTAAATCTTTCTTGGAGGAAAGTCACAACATCCCTTAATTTGTTTGTTGATTGACATTTTTTTGACAACACAAGGTCAATTCAACCTCTGATTTGTTTGCTAAACTGTTTCTGCCAGCACTGCTTTAAGTATATGAGATGTGAAATCTCATTTTTTTTTTTTCTGACTGGGCACATATTCTGAATGACTTTTAATCCATGCAATCAACCGGACATGGAAAATGTTTTACTTTCCATTGCCCCTTCCTCTGAAAAAGAAATTGCCCCCCAAAACAGCTATTTGGCAACACTTGTCATTGTGTGTAAACTCTCAGTTTCTGACAAGTAAACATTTCCAGTAACAATTTGGTAGTGGCTTTAACTCGTTAACAGCAAATACTGTTTGACTGTAGTTTCAACATCTGCTTTTTATGAACGTGTTCACTTCAATGTTGCTGTTTGGGTGAAAATCCATGCCAGTAAATATGTTGCTGGAACACTCACAGAAGGCAAATACAAATGGAGTGGGAACACAATTGAAGCAAATTTGTTTAACGTAAATTGAACGATCACACACAAATGTTTAATGTGGTATTTACCAAAATCCATCTTCTCACGTGTCCGATGGCCACCACATAATTTTTGCAAAGCAAGACAGCAGGTCCTGACAGTCCCATCGGATGCTGGGAGTTAACCAGCAGCGGGAGACGCAGCACACCGAGATTTCATTAGGAGAATAGCCTTAGAGGCTACTCCAAAATTCAGGTCACATACACTGTGCAGTCCAAATGTATGCATGCGCTCAGTCCCACTTTGACTGCAGCTGCAGAATCCCTCCTTGATGAAACAAGCCATTTAACAAAGAAAATGTGACTGGGGAATCAATACTTAAGGATAATGATAGGTAGAGGGTATGAATTGCTACCTTCTCCTGGTGGAAATATATCAGCTTTCTCAATTACTGGTCTACCCAGCTACGTTTCTTTCCTTGGCTGCACTAGGAATGCTTCTGCTGTGGCTCAGGGCAGCCTTGCAGGTGCTATTATGAGCACCACATCACTATCTGGCTTATTGGGTGGCAAGGGATAGACGTAGGGGAGACTGGTGTCGGTTGAGATAGCTGAAGTTGTGTGAGTTATGTGCCGGCAGGATGGAGAAAATGACATATTACAGCAGCTCATACTGCCTTCAATTCACTTAGCTCAAGCTGTGAATGCAGCCAAATGTATACGATTTGCCGGAATTTTTATTACTTATAAACTTCCATCTTCTCCATCCCAGCCAGCCAAACTGCTCTCGTGGCTCACTGGACAAAAGGCTCCTGAGTGGGGAAGTCCTGGAGCTCATTCCCAGATGTTGCATGCAGCGAAATGGCTGCAGTGCAGTCATGGCTGCGGGTAAATCAAGGTGGTAGAGGAGCTGGCACTGCAAACATCTGATGAACCATTTAAAAGAGAGCTGACAGAGCCGTCAGTGCTACTGCATCCAGCTCTGGATCAATCGTGCTCCTGCACACCATTACATGCCTAACATATAGATTATAAGCTAGCTATAAAACCAATAAGCAGCCCTTGAAAACACTTGCATTTCAGACCCAACAAAACACCAAGTGCTCATCTACCATATGCAGTGCTGTGACGCTGTGCCACAGGGTATACTAGTGAAAATAAGCACTCAAACTGGGGGCCATTTACAAATCCATTTGACTGGGTTCCTCTGGCTGCACAGCTCTGAGCAGGGAGTGGAGAAGCTGCCTCCAACACAGCCTCAGCTCCCAGCTGGGCTCTGGGATGTGGGATTAATAGAATCATGGAATCATGGAATCATGGAATCATGGAATCATAGAATCATAGAATTGCTTTGGTTGGAAGGGATCTTAAAGATCATTGAGCCCCAACACGTACTTTGGGCAGGGCTGTCCCCCACCAGCTCAGGATGTCCAGGGCCCCATCCAACCTGGCCCTGAGTCCCTCCAGGGATGGGGCACCCACAGCTTCTCTGGGCAGCCTGTGCCAGCACCTCACCACACTCTGAGTGAAGAATTTCCTCCTGACATCTAAAGAAAATTTGGGAAGGTTCCTCTGGCTGTGGGTTTGCTTTGACTGAACTTGACCCAGCGGGCCAGATGAAATCCTTTTTCTGTGTTTGTCTAACTCGTATCACAGCAGGAGATACTGCTTTATGAAATTCTTACTGTTTCTAATTACAACCCAGGGTTTTCCAGGTCTGTGGCATTGGCTGACAGACTGTCACGTGGTCTCAGATTGCTTTTTACTGTGTTTTTGTCCTCTCATTTGTCCACTGGGCCATTGAACTATCGAGCAGCCCTGGCTGACACAGTTTTCAGCCCTGGGACTTACAGCAGCAGATCCTCAGTGCATAGGGACTATGAACCCTTATCACATTTAGGGAAAAAAACAAAAGAGTTTTTTATCTGAAATAGCTACATTCATTGGTATTGTTATTAAACCTTTCCTGACCAGTTTGCACACCATTATAAAACTAGTAAACTCCTCATGCTTTTGGCCAATTTCCTGCATAAAGTGCCAAACAAATGTGATTTCACAAGGATATTTTTCTCCTTGTCCCTCCTGCCATCGGCAGCACATTGCATCCTGATGCAGGAATCCAAACCCAGCAGCATCCAAGCTAATCAAAGAGAGCTGCACTGGGTTCAGACACCTGCCTATGCTCCCAGGGCTCTGAGGATGACCCTGATGGCTGGGAGTGTCTTCAGGCTCACTCTGAAAGACATAAATTGCTGTAACATACACAACTCATGTAAGAGGTGACTCACAAAGAAGAGTCTGCTCACAGACAATGCAGAGGAGAGCCTCACGTGCATCTGATTGCAGGGACTAGAAATAAGGTGTGTGAGATTTCACCTTCTGGTCCAGAGATGCACAAGAGATGTTTCCATGGGTTCACAACCTCCGGTGTCCACCCACTGAACTCTCAGGGGCCTTGGTAAAGTAGATCACATTTTTCTGCATTTCTCAATCTCCAGCCTCTCTCCACCTTTTCTGGAACACTTCTTTGATCTTCCATGTGAAAACTCAGGACTGGGAGTTCACTTCTGTACCATCAGACATGACAAGACTTTCTTGAGGTGTGTCTCTTTCTTTCTACTTGTGTGCACCACTCAGGAAAAGTCATACAATTTGCCTTCTTTGGCTTTCTTACAAGAATCTGGCCCAGCAAGGCTTTGAGCTTATATTGGTTTGAGATCTAAGATGGGCTGTCTTCAGTCCAGTACATAAGGAGGGCTGCTAGAGTAAGGAGCAGGGGTAAGTTTCAAAGATGTGATCCACAAACCAATGAAATCAAAGTATTAATTTTTAAAAAGCATACGCCTCTGGAAGTTTGAGCATCACTGTTCTTTAGTGATATACAACATTTGTCTGAAGTTCTGCTGGGGCATGATATCAAACCTGACTCTGGTTATATAAAGTCCAAAGCAAACTGGCCTGGCCTCATAACTGACTCTGCTCTGAGCAGGGGGTAGACTAGGGACTTTGCGAGGTCCCTTCCCACCAAAAGGCTTCAACTATCCTATAACTCAAACTTGACTAACTTGACTAACATGGCCGTCTGCTTGCCTTTTCTTTCCCAACACCAAGTTCCTGGTGATTGGAGGGTGTCTATAAGCAAGCACAACCAGAGGTGAAAGTCAGTGTTATGTCATCGCAAAGCCTGGAAACCCAGTACTAAAATACATACACAGCATGATAATGGCCAGACTATAAATACCTACAGAGCAACTGTAAAATTTCATCCTGTCACAGGATCCAGCTGCTGAACTTGAGCTATAACTAGAACTTGCAAGGAGAAAAGGAATGAGATTGAAAACCACATATAGGGAAAGACAGTCTTTCCCAGACTAGCCGGGTATTGACAGACATCTGTGAGGCATTGTATATTAAAGAAAAAGAAGCATACATATCAGCCTAAACAGAAGAAAGGGATGAGTGCTCCAGCAGATCTACTCCACTGGCTGGTCATGATGATAAGGCTTCTCATAACTGATAAGCCTTTGAGATCATTTGAGATGGAAATCTGGACAAGATTCTTGATGCATTATTATTTTCAACTTACCAGTGAAACCAAATGAGAGAAAATGACCGAAACTGAGCTCCAACTCAGGCCACAGGTGCCTTTTTTGACTTGGGATAAACATGGGCCCACCACATGTGAGAAGCGCTATCCACAAAACAGGAAAAAGGGATTCCTGAAAGCATAGAATCATAGAATCATAGAATGGTTTAGGTTGGAAGGGATCTTAAAGATCCAACCCCTTGCCGTGAGCAGGGCTGCCACCCACCAGCTCAGGCTGCCCAGGGCCCCATCCAACCTGGCCTTGAGCGCCAGCAGGGATGGGGCACACACAAATCCTGATGAAGCAGTCCCAGCAGCCAAAAATGCAATGCATTTCAGCGGAAAGAAAAAACTCATCTTGTAGATCACGAGAAACTGCAGCAAGTATCCAAATGCTACTGACTCTTAAAACCATCAGTAAACCCTAGCTACTTTCCTCCTCAGCCGTGGGCACTGGGTTTCCTCAGAGGCTTGCCAGGTCGCTTCTGGACATGCACTTGCTGTACAAGAAAAAATGGGGGTTATTATCTTTGTCCCCTCTCCAGTGGGGTTTGTACAAATTCATTCAATTATTGCAATGATGAGATTGGTGCAGGCAATGGGGTCATGACTGCAGTTACCCTGGACCTTCGAGGGTCTCTGGGGAATTGTATCCCTCTTCTCTAGGAATGCAGCTGCACACTTTCAACCTGCATTTATCTGACAAAGCAGCGTGTCTGGAATCGAAGTTCTGCACAACAGGATTCTTCATAATGGACTTGACAAATCTGGGGCAGTACAGAGAAAATCTCCTTGCAAGGGAACAGGTTCAGGTGCACTGACACGGATTTTCACTCTTCAGCAGATGGAGGGCTATTTGGAGGAGGAACACTGGAGATGGCGTTATTGCCAAGACCTGCATCCTGGGGTTGAGGGGAAGGGAACTGTTAAACGGTAAAGTTATGCTGTTAAGAAACTCTCAGATAACTCCAAATCCATTCCTCCACTCCAGCAGAAGGAATCAATGACCTTGAACAGATATTTCTATTATGAAGTTAGAGAACTTAAATTAAAAAATTGTTGTCCTTGAGGAATGTGTGCAAGGAGAGTTATGAGAGATATCTGAAGTAAGAATCTAAGATGAAGCAAGAAGTGCACAGCCATCCAAGCAGATGGAAAGTGATAGTGCTGACTGGCCCAACATTCATTTGTATGTGGATGGTGAAGCCTGGGGATGAGCTGCCAGGGATGACTGAGCACGTTCTGTCCCTGAGGATTTCTGTATGGGATCCTTAGTCTGGGATCTCCCTGTGAACTCAGTGAAGTGTACACCAGTTCTAGACTGTGTTGCCATGCTCCATAACCTGTGGGAGATGAGCAGTATATGAACAGTCTCACAACCTTCATTCCTCTGAACTGAAGGAAATATCCCAGGGAGGAACAAAGTTCCGCAGCAGTCATAAAGGAAAAAGCTAAGATGGGCACGCTTCAGCTTGTGATGAATGGCAAAAGGAGAGGGATGGACAGGCTTTCCCTTTGGTGTGCTCCATTCTGCCAGCAGGCTTTGGTCTGTAGGGCTGCTGAAGTACTGCTAACTCATTGTGGTAGTCTGCTTGGTAATTCCCAATGGATATAAATGAAGAGGGAGGGCTCATTTGGGAAAAGGCAAAAAGAGAGGGAGTATGGAAAAGATCTTGGACGGCAACCCAAGGGCAATCAGATGTAGTCATGATGCTTTGGCTGAGATATATATTGAATAATACTTCCGAGTTGCCTGTAAAGTCAAGTACCTGGCAGTGGATGGCTCTGGATGCTAGCTCAGCATTTGTGTACTATGGTGAGAATACCACAGGGACTCAGTCCATTTTCCTCATTGAAATGATCAACTCAAATAAAGTGAATTAACTTGATTTCCACCTCACCCTGCCTAAATCACCCTCCTTTGAAGTTCTCCTTCCTCATTCATGCTATGTCTGTGCCCTACATATAAAATCCATTGTGTCTCAAGGGCAGCTGGAGTAGAAACCACAGAAGGGACACAGAGGCCTTTTATCCTAAACAGACTTACACAGAAAATTAATCCCGTTTTGGGACACTGTAACAGCTCTCAGATTAGAGAGTCAGAAGAAGGTAGCATGGCTGGACTGCTGACTGTACCTCTGCTTGCTGCCCTTGAAAGGGACTGATTCAGGGAACTTTGTTCACCCACAATAAAACGCTCAGTGAGTGAAAGGAAGGTGCAAAACCTTGTTCTGATGCTACATAAGCACATCGTGTAACTTAAACTGAGGGATCAGTTCAACTCTGTAACTGTGAGCAGGCATAACCATAGTGGAGTAAAATTGCTATAAGGAGTGAGAAGGGGTTTAGGGACTGACTTTTCTGTCATATCTCTCAGGGAGAAAATCTCAACAAAAGCCACCAGTATTAATGAAAGCCAATTGGAACTTGATAGGAATTATTTTGCTATTTTGTCAGCGTTGGTTGGAACACAGGGATTTAGGAAGATTTCCTTTGTAGAAGCATATTTAGGAACACTGTGCTCTCTCCTCTGGGCTGTGAGATGCACAAACCTTTGGGAATTTGTATTTCTCTCAGGATCTGGCTTGTGTGCAGCTTTTCAGTTTTTTATGGGAGACCAAGAAACCCACTTCACTGGTACTCAATAACTGGATGAGAGGGCAAGAGCACAGACACAAGTCCTACCTGCGTGCTCTGAGGGACCCAGAAGAATGGACGGAAAATTTGGGTTGCCAGCTCTAAATGCTACACTTCTTCTAAAAATCACTCCCATAAGCTAGAAGAGAAGAACCAGGAGGGTTAAACACATGAATTTTCACACTGGGTTAAGCTGCCAGGTCCCAAAGGGTGGGCTTCAAGAAAGTCCTTCTCAGATGACTGAATAGATCATGTCAGAGGAACGGAAAACAAGAAGGTGGGCTCTGTTGCCCACCGCTTGCTTCTGTTGTGCTGAGGCATCAGATCTGCACATCTCACTAGCAGCTCTCCATATCCACAGGTCTGCAAGCCCCAGGGTGGGCTCTATGGAGCAGAAATTCAGTGGTGTGCCATGATGGTGTGAAGGTCCAGGGACCAGAATGTGTAGGGGACATGGTAAGCAGGGACCAGCTCAGCGTGTAGGACTGAAATTTCCTGATTGTATTTGCTGGTATTACACTTGGCTCTGACCACAGCTATTTGCTGCTGCTTCTTGGTAGCACACAAACGCTTCCTCCCATTAAAAGGAAGGAGAAGGAAGAGCTCAGCTGCAGGGGAAAACAGAGAAATCACAGAGCGAGGGAGGGAGCAGTGGAGGAAGGAGCAGGTGTAGCATACTTCCTACAAGGTCCATCTGTTCCTCATTAACCAGATGTCCCCCACCCACCTCCTGAAGTGCCATTGACTGTACATTGTCAGGACAAGAAGGGGATAACAATGCCACCATGGCGCAGACATTCATACACCAACAGGAGTCCTGCCATGCAGCCATCCTTCCCTCTACTGCCCTTCCAGATTGGATGCCAAGTCCCTCTTTTCCTAATCAGCTTTTAAACAGTTACATCCTCATAACGCTTCTTGCATTATAATTGCCATGTGTTTCATTCTGCTCCGAAAATGGCAAGTTATTTCAGCCCTGCTTATCGGAATCTGATCTTACTTCCTGTAAGTGTGTCACCACTTCCTGAAGTATTTAAGCTAGGGGAGAGCGAATCCTTGATCTAAAAAGTGATTTCTGCTTGCCAAACTTCATCATTTTAAGAGTCAGAGAGTCCTTGGATTCACACCTGTATCCAAAGAACAGCAAATAGATTTATGGACAATTCAACCTACTAAAGATTATTCAGAAATGCAGGAAGAGCCATAAATTACTTTGTCTATGTTGTTAGCCAAGGATCATTTATAATAAGAGCCCATCGAGCCATCTTTACTCCAAGGGTGATCTGTGTGTTGGTCTGTGTGTGGGCATGTCAACGTAGGAAGATTTTGTCTCACCCTAAGCTTTATTCACAGCCTGCCTTCCCTCACCTCCAAGTTCCTGATGAAACTAAAGCACTCTGTCCTCTAAATCATACCCCATCACGGCTCATAAATTGCCGTGTGCAATTGGAGCATCTGCTGAGCTGCAGCTGCAGATAATGTGATGCTTCCACCTATTTTCCTTCCACCTACAAAAACATGCAGGTTTTGCTGCACCCTTAGTCCCTGACACCAGGAAGACGACCTGTGTCCTGATCTTGCCTTGATGCTCTGAGCTCCTGGTCTTCCTGGGGTGCCAGTTTGGAATGTTGCTGAGTTAGTTTCAGTGTGAATGCGTGCTCACTGTTAGACAGGGGAGATTGCGAAGCTCTTTGCACATCCCTGATGGTAGCTGGTCCTTGAATCCTTGTGGGTCATGATTGAGATCCGACAGAAGGATGACGGGATTGCTAAGGCCTCTGCATGTTATTAAAAGCTGAACAAAGCTATGTAGGGATGGAAAGGATTAAAGAAAGACTTGGATGAGGAACAAAAGAACAAACTTCATCAAGAGGCAGGAGAGAGTAGATGGCAGAGAGGGGAGTGAATGTTCTCTGAAAGAAAAAGCTAAATTTAGTGGAGGGAATAACCATGTTCAGAAAAGACAAATTATGAGCTGGCAACCTGAAGGCAGGAGATCCCCCACAGAGTCAAAGAGAGAGGGAGCTGTTCATAGGGCATTGTGTTTGTTGTTTTCTCATGATCTGTATTTTCCAAGCAGTGCTGGGTTCAGACATTATGTGCAAAGTTCATCTTTACTGTACATTTTTTACATCAAGCAGTGCCTGATGAAATAAAGTGTGAGCCAGGAGGCTCATGCCTCATGACAGCTTTCGGTAAGAGGCTGCATTTAAGCTACCTGGGGAAGTTGTACGAGCCTGCAGGGAGAGGCAACTGCAGCAGGAGGTCAAGCTCCTGGGAGGAGACAGTCAATAAAAGTTCTGTGCCCCTCAAACATCCCTGGAGACACCCAGTCAGGTGTAGTGCTCATCTCTCCTTATGCTCCACAGGCTTAAAGCACACTGGAAAATCAGCAGCTGGATTCTGTGGTAGCAATCTGAAGAGCATCCAGCGAGTGGCTCCCAGCCAGGTTTGTGACAATCTGATCCATCAAATTCAGAAAATCCCTTTTAAGTTCCACAGTTGACATTCGAAAAGATCTGGGAGTGTGCTTGGGAGCTAAAGAGCTGAAGGCACCTGCTGAACATAAATGATAAGAAAAAAAAGTAAGCAGGTGGAAAAAAGAAACAAATGATAGTGAGATGATTCCTTGTGCTGTTGCATGGTAGAAAACAAGCAATAGGAAGTGCCAAAACTGTCTGCCCACATCATGTAGTACACATGAGTTTGTACTGCTGTGGCAAGTTAATGTGGATGCACAGCCATGGCTTACTTGTGTGGTAGAAGAACACACCTGAAACTTTCTCCAGGTGGCTTCCAACTCAAATGGCCAGCCTCAGGAGGAGGCTGGTATCCAGCAAGATGTGGAAAGGCATACCTACAATGACTGCTATTGCTATTAAACACCATCTGTTGCAGATGTACACAGGAACTCAGTATTGGATCCCGCTTACATCACAAAGGTTAAATGAGATAATCTGCTGCTTAGCCTCACATGCATCACTGCTGAACAGAAGAATCAGTGGTTTATGCTCACTTGTACCAGCTATGGATTTGACCCAGTATGCCAGCAGAGGCCTTACTTCCCTGACAGTCTCACTGCCTGAAACTTCGACAGCATGGATTTTCGTTCTCTTTTTTTCCCTTTGTTTTATTTTATTTATTTCTCCTTCTCTGACTTGAAGCACTGTAGAGTTGGTTTGTTCTTTAACAAAACCTTTTCTAGGTACCAAGTATGCCTGCAACCGCAGTAAGAACAATACCCTGGTGTTCTCCCTTTCCATTTGGTTCTAAGAATCTCTGAGTATCAAAGGGACTTTGCTTTGGAGAGAAAAAAGATAATAATGAATGACTTAAAATAGCTCTGCTGAGGAAAATACGAGTTTGATTTCAATTGCTGAGGGAATAAGATTTTTCCTGGCTCGCTCTCTGACTCCAGTAGCAGACTAGCTAGATCTGATGCAGTTCCTGCAGAGATCTCCCATGTGCAAAGAATCCAGGAGCTGGCAAGAAGTACTGCAGAGCTTGAATTGGTTCTAATACATTACTGATAGCAATCCGTGACATTTCCATGGTACTTTAGAGATCATCTATGTACTTCACACTTGGAAAACAGGCTATGCCCTTCTGTGTTGTGATAGGCAGTGGGGCGAAGTAAACAACTCTGGAAAGGTGATGGAGGAGTAATCTGGATATGGACCTAAGACTTGGTAAAAATAGTGAATTCAGCTCTCTCAGTCTTTGTATATTTGACAAACCATTTAACCTTCCTGGGTCCCAAATTTTCTGTGTATATCATGGGCATGGGAGCCTTTCCTTGTGCTCCAGGGACACTGGGTGCTGGGATACATCAAACAGTGAGAAATAATGCACTAGTAGAATGATTTCAGTTGCCCTGAGCAGAGAACAGCAATGTTATGCAGAGAAAGTACAAACTGAAACCTCACCAGCAGCATTGTTTTTGAAAATGGGACATTTCCTACAGTAAATCATCTGCTAGTCCTTGTTTTTCTGACCAGTGATGGCACCAGTGGGCTGAGCATGTCATCCTGACTGGTACCAGTAAAAATTTCATACCACAATCTGCCACTGTCTGTTCTGGAGGTGCCATGTGTAAATTTACTTTGAGAGGCTTAAAAATGTTATTGAAACTATTGTTGGGTTCCTCCTCTGTGAAAGCAATCATCAATTTCTACTAAACTAACCACATAGACCACACGGGATGCCATAGTATTCTTTAAAAAAAAAAAAAAAAAAAAGACCCTCAAATAGCCTTTCTATGCATAAAAATGTCAACACTTCAAACTCCTGTCATCTGAAGAGAGTTCTTTAGAGAAGCTAAGAATTTCCAGCTTTTTCAGTGGTATCTGAAACAGTATAGACGGTGTGGCAGTTAAAGGTGGCTTTGTGCTGCCTTTGTATTTTTCTGACCATTAGACCAGAAAAGATTGGCTTAGTCTCTGATGCAAGTAAGAGTCACCTTAAGGCCGTTCTAGTATACATGGTATACAAGGTATCACTGGAGAGGGGGACTCGTGGAAGAGATGTACTGTTGTCAGTCATCTTTCTCACTTGACCATGTCCCCTAATTGAAGGGAAGTTTATGCATTTCTTGGCTGCGTGGAGATTTCTCTGTAACAGGGTGATCCCCAAGCAGCCACTTAAACCAGCAACGTGCAGTCGTGTTAGTAGAGGGCAGATCTCTTTCTGACACTACGGAGTCAGATAGCAATACAGTCAACTGGAATAGCATAATGTTTTCTGCTCTGAAAAAGAGGTCATTGGCTCTTGCCTGTTTTGGGCCTTGGGCAGGTGGTGTTTTGGAGGGGACAAATCACAGAAATCAAAGTGGCTGTTTAAACTAAGAAATGAAACAAATGTACATTTTCCAGGCAAGAGGTACTTCATCCATGAGAAGAGGCAATAACCAGGTGCACCAAAGGCTATGCAGCGTACTGTTTTCATCACTCCTCTGATGCATTACAGGAGGGCTCCTGACAAGTTCAGGAGATGGTATCTAAGGAACCCTGCATGACCCCATGACCCAGCAAAAACGTGTATGACACAGCAGTACCTGATATAACCAGTGCAAAATCACCACGATAACCTAGCGTGACCCACTGGATTGACCCTGTGACAAGATTTGATTTATTACAAATGACATGGATTTAATCACTCACCAGAGAATGCCGAATGACGCAGCACAGCGATGCTCACTGTGGCCCTACTGAACTGGCACGCTCTGATTGGCTTAAGGAGCACACCCATTGGGTGATTCATCCAATTAACGAGCGACCAATCCTCCCAAAGCTAATGAAATACAGCTCTATTTTACATGGAGCACTTTCTAGCAACCCATTTAGGCTTTTCTGCTGTTCTCATCACCTTGATGTATGAGCACACTGTAACTGACGGACAGTTTGTTTGTGGTTGATGATAAAAGAAAACCTGGTTCCTAATAGGATACAGGTGAATAATTTGTGAAATTATAATCAAAATTTAAATGTTCAGTCAGCTAATTAATTACTGTATAGGCTTAGTACACATTGAATGTGACTTTCAGTTAGAACTTTTAAGGACTATGTATACTGAGGCAATCAGTATTAAAACATTGCTGCAAAGTGCATAAATTATATCTCAAATATAGATTGAAATTTCCTGCAGTCTATGAGAAAGACGTGGTTCTTCAGTACTGGAAGGGAAAGTATAGTTTCAAGGTGCATATCAAGCTGTGACTAAAATCAGTACGGCATTAGCATTTGTCACCCAGAGCACAGATGTGGAGCCTGGCCCTTAAATGACTGCCAGTTGTTTCACACCACTTAATAACACAAGCCAGAAAAGATATTTGCTTAAATTCCTTTTGAAGACATTCTGTCTGCATGACATAAGTTTGGAGACATGTGAATGTGAAGGTACTGGTAGACTCTTTATTCCTCTGTCGTTCTGTAACGGGTGTCATATACACAGCCAAGTCAAAATATAAAGAATAACCAATAGGGCCTATTGTGAACTGCCTTGGTTCAATAATATTGTCTCATCCCTCATAATAAACCTCCTTCCTATGAGAGCCTCAGTTTCCCTTACTTATTTTGCATATCCTTTTATCTAATTTCAGTGAGGTCCCAGCTTATTTCCTTCTCTGCAAGAAGAGTAAATCTCCCCTCAGCAGAAGACTTTGCTCTAAGGCCCCACAGGTTTTGTTGCTGTACAATCCAAAACCAGATCCTCTCTCACCTGCTCTCACCACTTTCCTAATCTGATGCCCTCTTGTCGTTTTCATAACAGCATGTAGAGATGTGAACTGATCTGACTCCCATCCTGCCATCTTCTGACCCAGTTCCCAGGGCCTGATTCTGTAGAATTATGGGCATTTATTCTTGAAAACTGATTACTAGCCCAGAGGCTAAGTATTTGTTATCTGGAAAAGAAAGACGACATAACTATTTTTCTTGAATTAGGTCCTGAAAAGGGCAGGAAGTCCTACTGCATTAGCAATGAAAGGAACAAGGGTGGCTCAAGAGAGTCTTGGCAGGTTGAAAAGTCACAGCATTTGAAAGTAGAGTCCGCATTTGATCACCTATCAACAATTTATCAATAGCTCAGTGATTAAAAACAAAGCTCTTTCACTTCATTAAACACATTCAGTGCCATTTGCTCTACATTCCAAATGGCTGAACTGATGTTCCAATGCGTCCTATTTTTAGTATTTCTGATTAGTTCATTATTTGGGAAAAGCTGCCGATGGTATATCAGTTACAGAGATCTAATTCTTGACCTGGATGCCAAAGAAGACTGAGGTTCTATGTGGGTCTTAAGAATTTGTTTGGATGAGATTTCAACTTCTAGCCCTGCTGTGGTGCAGCTCGGTGAAGAGATGGCCAAGAAATTTTCCTCTCCTTGAAACCTTTCTTTTGTTTTTATTATAGGGAAGAAGCCATGTAACATATTATACCTTTTTTTTTTTTTTTTTTCAAGAAAACTAAGATCAAGAATGACAGAAAATGAGCAGTCTCAGTGAGAATTAAACAAGATACTCAAAATAAGTGATCTCTTGGGTGTCTGAGTAAATTACCACCCCCAGATCAGATTTTTATTTATTTTCAGAGCAAAGTATTTCTTTGCTGGTAAATCCTGCAGTTTTGTCATGAATCCAATGAATTTTCACTGGTAAGTGACAACCCTGGAGACAGAAGTGGCCGTGTATCCCCAGGGCAATAACCACATGGGTGAAAGCATTCCAGCATTGCCTTTTCAGCAAGCTTCAGCCCTCATGTGAAAGGACAGAATCTGCAGGTCACATGGAGATTAGTCTCAGTGTCCTTCAGCCCTGCCTGCTAAAACCACAAAGGAGAAATCCAGCTGTGACGGCGTCTTCCAGCTCCAGATCTCCCAAGCACTCAGAGACACACCTGGGAACAAGCTCCCTTTCAGAATCCCAAATAACATGGTACCCTTTCTAGAGGAACTGAAACAAGACGTGAACTGTTCATTTCTTTCATACTACCTGTGGTTCCCTAATAAGGGAAAAAAGCTCCTAGTATACAGACATGCATGCTTGGGGATAGGAACTGGGGATAGGAATTAGATTTAGATTGAGAGTTGAGTGAGGCTTTTACTCTAAGTCTCCATGGCACAACATAATGTGACCTCACATGGGTCTCAGAAGCAGCACACACGAGTAAGTGTTGCGTTCTGACAGCTCTCAGACACGCTGCTAATTTGCCTGTGCAGAGCTCCATGCTTGAGTAGCCATTAGAGATGGAAATACCTAAGCTAGCTTGCTTTGAGTTATTCAGGTATCTCTTTATGGTGCTGCCTGGTGCTGGGCAGATGAGCTTTGTTCTGCATTCTGCTCTCACTACTCTGGAGAAGGAGATGAAATACTCTCTTACTGGCATCAAAAACAATGATCCAGAAACAAGTTTTACATGTTTGCTGTATTCTGCTTTGCTGCCTTTCATATGTCATTTATCATCTTAGATTGTCACTTCTCTTAGGTCTGAATGAGAACTTTTGTGTATGCACAGCATCTAGAATAAGGTGGTTCCACCATACATGAAGCATTTTGGTGCAGCTGCAATGGCACAATGACAATAGCAAGTAAAATGCTCAGAAACACTTTGCTGAAGAGCAGCAGCCAAAGAGGAGCGTTACAGTTAGGTTCCCCTGTTTTACTGAAGATAATCTATCTGTGCCATAGATTCTCTGCCACAAAAACTGTACCCCAGACTTCCAGAAGAACAAATTCATTTGCTTACAGCTGTGGGACCAGCAGGGAGACACATCGTAGGTGGTGGCCATGTCTGCTTTAAGTTGCTTACATGGATAAATTTCTTAGGTTCACCAAGAAAAGGTTGAGACAAAAAATGTACACTGCAACTCCTTTGACTCTTCTTCTCACCAGCCCTCCTTTGTCAATATTTTGTTACCTACAGCCATGACCACCAATTGCACTTCCCACACTGGTGCAGGTCCACGTTTGGTTGGTGTGATCGATCCTTCCCTGTCTATGTGTACTTAAATCCTTCTCCATGTCATGGAACAGAGCAAGGAGGAGAGGGAGAAAAGGCCTGTAGGGTTGGCAGATGCTGGTGTCACTCAGGAGGAAATCACTGCCATTCCACAAGGCAGAGAAGATGGACGAAGGGGCTGTCTCTCCATCCATCAGCTCTAGCTGACAGTTCTCAGAGAGGACTCAGAGAGGACAGAGAGTTGCTTCTCTCAGTCCAGAGCAATTCAAGTCTGTCCTACATATGGCTCCCACAGTTTCTCCTGACTTGCTTTTCTCTCTCTGACCATATTTCCCAACTATCTTCAAGGCATCTCCTTCCAGCCCTCACCACCTCCCCCTGCCATGCTGTGGCTGAGTCCTGGGTCCCCCTTACCTCAGCTCTCCCTCTGGACAGTTGTGCTTTACAGCTGCCACAAGATCCTTCCATCCCTGACCTTCCCTTTCTTTCCAGCAAACAGAGATTCTTCCCTCTACCATAGTAAGTCTACTCCCAGAAAAGAAACATGCCCTTGGTTTCTGCAGAAGAGTGTGAATTGTTCCTGGTGCTGGTGCCTCCACATCCTCACAGTGTTCTTTCTTGAAGTCTTGCCTTGCTCTGAATGCTTTCCCCCTCACTGTTCCTGCAAATGTGGGCCAAGCTGTAATGATGCAGCACACAGAAAAATACCTTTCTCCTGTGATCTTAGACAGCCCCTGGAATTAATTCCTGGAAAGCTGCTCTTGGCCTTACTGAGTTATTCTTTCCTGCGTACAAAGGGACAAAGTGAAGACTGAAATGGGGGAGAGTGGAGCATTGATTGGGGAAGAGTGCTGCAATGAATAGGCAGTCACCTGAAATTTAGGAAAATTGTCAATCCTACATTTTTTCCTGTGTGCTGTGCTGCTCTTCGCATTACACTTCACTCCGCAGGGTTGGCATATTAGTTTCTCTGTTTTTCCTTCTCCCAATAGTGAAATAGCTGCACCGCTCTGCTCTCAGCAGTTTTTTTCTTCAAGACTATGAGGTGCTTGAGTACAGCTGCAATGGATGTGTCTTAGCTAGAGGACACCGAAACCTTCAGCTGCATTAATCCCCAGCTGTCCACAGCTGCTGTGTTAACCCAAACCCTTGCACGTCAAGACAGACCCTGCAATCCTCTCCGGTTTCCTCTCAAGCTTCCTATTGACCTTCTCTATGAATTTTCTTCTGGAAAGAAATGGCATCGTGGATCCTGCTTTTGGGGACACAAAGGCAGCAGAAGAAATGTAGACATCTCCATGACTAGAAGACTTAGGAGTCTAGCCCAAAGCAAAATTCCTCCCATCCTGAAAGCTATAAAGAATCTTTGTTCTGGTTATTTCTTGAGGGAGCCACTACATGTCTCCATTTCTGTTGTTTTACAGGTCAGCTTACAATTTCGCTTTGTGCTGGGTACTGGCAGGCTCTGGGCTCCAGGCAGGAAAATCATCTGGGGAGTTTCTAGGACAGAGGCTTCTACAGCAAACTGTAGCACCCCTTGTCTCAAAAGCACACTGCAGTGTTGCTGTGAAGCAAGTTGGAGGAGGTAGGAGCCTGGAAATGGCTACTCCCGGACCTTTCCTCTCCCGTGGGCTGCATTTCCATAGCACATTGAAAATCTGTGTCTCTCACTCAGCTGTTTCTTTAGCACACCACCTCCTCTTTCTGTCCCCAAAATACCCAAAACCACCTTCTTCACCCTGCCTACAGTGTTCCCACTGTCTGTGGCCAAGTGTGAACTCCCAAATGCAGGAAAACCATCCTCCAATCATGTCATTTAATAAAGGTTCATCCTTGCTTCAAACTATTCCCTGTGCTTTATTTCACCCCTAAAGAGCCATTCCTTAGTCTCTGAATATTTGATTTCTGCCTCCCCCCCTTCACACAGGATGGCATTCTTTTCTGTTTGGGTCCTCTCAGGAGCTGCTGATCTTGAAGCTGCCCAATTACAACCACTTTTCTTGTGCTGGTGACACCTTAAGAGACAACAGCAGCTGCCTATAAAGGGCCTCTGCCATCTGTTTCCTCTGCCACTTCTCTGAGACAGCTCTAGCTATATACAGAAAAATATTTATCACAGTTCATTCACTCCCTCAGTCAAAAATGAGTAAGAGAAAAATGTCTTCTTTCATGGTTCTGCCACTGCCCTTCAAAAAAACCATGACCCTCAGCCTAAGGAAAAGGGCAATGCTTGAATCTAAAAGAAAGCAGCAGAAACTCTTGATGATTGATTCCTTGGAACCCCGTACTCAGAAGGCAATTCTGAGGGCCATCTGCATTCAGAAATGACTCCTCAGGGCTCTCTGAAAGGCAAAAATCAGAGCTGGGATACTTCATCTCAACTCCCAAGCTTTCTAACTGACCACATCCGAAAGGAGATACACACACGTGCACATGCATGTACACATTTAACTGTCAAACCATTTTCACCACTTTTCTGTGGAGGATGAGCTGGTTAGGACTGGGGGTGGCTCCTACCCAGGAGAACTGAGAAATAGAAATAAGAGAAGAGAAGAGAAGAGAAGAGAAGAGAAGAGAAGAGAAGAGAAGAGAAGAGAAGAGAAGAGAAGAGAAGAGAAGAGAAGAGAAGAGAA
>NC_034409.1:52341878-52379869 GCF_002078875.1 Numida meleagris | reverse complement strand
GAAGGGAAGGGAAGGGAAGGGAAGGGAAGAGAAGATGGCAGATCTGAGAGAGTAAGCAGAGAAAAAGGGAAGAAAAGAAGCAGCAGTGCATTCTGAAGGGGACTGGTGGAATGAGCAAAAAAAAAAGACAAAATGAAACCAAAAAGGGAAAGCTCTAAGCAGCATTTTCAGGATGGAATGAAGCTCCAGAAACAGGTTCTCAGAAATGTGTGATTTGCAGTGGATAGGTTGCAGGAGTCAGCAAATAGGGTTGGATGAAAAGCTGTGTGATTGACAGTGCTTGGTCTATGACACTGAATGAACATGACCATAAACCTGGGAAATATTCAGTGTTCAAGTGAGATCCATCACACTGAAGCTACACTGGTGGTATAAACAGGACCTGAAGGAAGAGGGAACTTCCCTGAGCGATGGCAAATTTAAGAATGAAATGCAGTTATGAAGCAGTGGGAGGAGAAAAATAAAACACGCTAAAAAAATCATGTTCATGGAGAGAATGAAAACTGAGAAAT
Source organism: Numida meleagris (assembly GCF_002078875.1). Classification (NCBI taxonomy): domain Eukaryota; kingdom Metazoa; phylum Chordata; class Aves; order Galliformes; family Numididae; genus Numida; species Numida meleagris. The sequence goes on along the minus strand of NC_034409.1, from coordinate 52,379,357 downwards.
AGGAAGAAATCCAGGGGATGGAGGTGGATAGTGTTATTCTTTATTTGACAGAATGTATACTTTATACAACAAGCTAAATCAGAAATTTATAGTTGTTCTGCTTCTAGCAAAAACACACAACAGAGGAATTCCTACCCATGGATAGCATGGCATTGCAGTCTCAAGTTTTTGTATACCATCCTCATTTTCTGTTTTTCAAGGCTAACAGGTAGAAGCATATGCTCTAGGGGAACAGGAGGTGCAGGATAAAGTCCATACGCTTCTCTGGGGAGTTATAGGTTTGATAGGAAGCTGGTATAAAATCTCCAGCAGCCTGTGCCACAGAAACAGAAGCGGATTTCACCTATCCTGCAGGGCTTGTTATGAAAACTCTGTGTAGTTTGGAATTTTACAGGGGAGCTTTTCTGTAACACAAATGGGATAAATGGGGTTGGGAGACAGAAAGCTGTCAGCAAACGACAGAGATTCCATGAAAGACAGAAATACAGAAGGAAGAAAACCCAGAAGCTGGATGCCGAGGAATGCATGGTCTCCTCTACCATTTCACACTTCCACCAACCCCAGGTAGGGCATCCATAAGAGGACTTTTGTCCCACAGAGAGGGATGCCAACTTGGACTTTTCTAGAGGGGGTGCAAGATGGTGACAATGGAAATAGTTTTAAGAAAGGTACTGCTGGGCTGGAGGAACAGCTGGCATAAATGGGTGCCCCATGCACTGAAGGCAAATTGAGCCCCTGGTTTGTGGGGTATGGCAGTGGGGAAGCAGGGCACACGGTGACCTCGAGGGACACAGCTGTTTAAAGCATGCACAGCCCTTCCTCAGCCTGATTTCTCTCCTGCCTTCGTGGACCGTGAAAGCAGCACAGCTCCTTCCAAGTCACTGAGGTTGCACCAGTGCAAAGGAGGGGAGAATCAGGCCTTCATCCCTTGTGCATAGGAACACTACAGTGTTGTACGTCATCAGATGCCAGTTCAGTAATCATTGCCACAGATGCAAGAGAAAAGAGACAACCTCGTTTCTAATTTAGTCGTGATAGCATCAAAGAGACCCAAAGCCTATTGCTTTCTGGGAAGCAGGGATATCAACAATAATAATTCTTTGCACTTATGTAGTACCTTCACTGCTAACTACTTACTTTATACCCTGGGGTGTGAAGAAAAAGGACTCCACTTAATTCTGTATGCTCTTAATTGCTCTATATCCCAGATCCTTTCTAACAAAATATGATAGAAATACCTAAACTCACAGTTAATTTGTCAAATTAGGGCAGTCATTGACACTGGCAGAAACGCAGGCCTAGTTTGCATCTTATGTTGCAACTGCATAGCAGAGCATCTAGAAACAAAAGAAACACCAGACGAAGTAAATCTGAGCTCCGTTTAATCCCTGACAAATGTTTCAGGGAAGAGGCAAGAAGCACATGGCAGTCAGATAGGGGATAGACTGCCCTTGTGAAATGTTATCCTAGTTTTTATGGAGCCTAGCTTAATTGCTGAATTACGAAACACCCAAAACGCTGTTCATATCCATTATGAGGACGCTTAATTTTCGTGAACTCTGTTGTAAATGCCCACTTGCTTGCTAAATGTTGTTAAAATCTTGGCCACGGGAGCTCCGGTGGCAATAAACTCCACAGCCCTGATACGCATCAAATGAGAAAGCTTTAACTGGGTCTCCGGTGACTCACGTCAGGTCCTCTTGTCTGTGTGTTACAAAATGGGGAAATCAAGAGCTACTGATCCATCTTCTTTAGCCCATTCATTATTCAACACAATCCAATTGCTTTCCCGCTCATTCACCTCCTGTTCCAGGCAAACACATCTAGTCTTTCAGGCTGTCCTCATACACACCGTCTTCCTTACTCCTCCTTATCCCTTATCCTTATCACACGTCTTCCTTACCCTCCTTACTCCGCCTTTTATGAACCCTCCTAAGGCTTTACCTCCTCCCTCAGATTACCCCTTGCGCTCTGTTATCCTCCGTGCTCCACTCCTAGTGCTAGGGGACTTGCTGCTGGTGGGTTTTCTGTCTACAGCCATGCAATGCCCTGAGCCATGGGTAGCAATATTCCTGTTTCAGAGAACTGAAGAGCTGCTGTGTTTCATTTAGAGCCCTGCAAGCCCTACAGCCCTCCTTTTCCCACCAGCCAATGGTACTCTCTGATCTGATGACTGAGACCCACTGGAGACCCTGGCCCCATTCTCCTCACCCCTTTGGGTGATCCTGAGGTTCTCAGAGAGAATCCTCTTCCTGTAAGCAGCTTGAAAAGGACGGCTGTTTGCTGAGATGTTCCCTGTAGTGCACAGCAACAGCCCCGGGGTGAAGGCTGCAGAGACCCCGATTTTCCTGTTGGAGCCTGGCCTGATTCATGTCTGAGGGCTGGCAGGGAGGGTATTTAGGGCTGCCGGGAGCTCCTTCCAGCCCAGTTGCTGGCTGCATGCAGATGAGCCAGCTCATCAGCTGTGCTGCCAGTGAGCCCTCCAGCCACAGAGGTTGGAGGCTGCAAAGTGAAGGGATGTCGGATTGACCACAGGCAACGAGCAATGAGGGGAGCACAAGGGGGGGGCTCAGAGGGAGCCGTAGTGCCCTGCGGGTGAGAGAAGGCAGCAACAGCAACCGGTGTCATAGGCTGCTTGGAGCGGGGGGAGGTTGGCCAGAGAAAGAGAAGGGGGACATCCACCCCGAGGGGTTGCCTTGGAAAGGACCTCTGAAAGGATGGGGTCTCTGGGCTGAGAGAATGTGAGACAGGGGGCAGCCAGGGTGACGTGATGGCAGAGAGAAAAGGAAAGAGGACAGACAGATGAGACGGCAGGAGCAAAGGGGACAGAGGAAAGCAAGGGCAAGCTAATGTAACACAGGAAAGAGCAAAGGGGGATGGGCCTTGGAGAACTTGGAGAGAATCAGGGAGGAATAATGAAGGGGAAGCTGCTTCTGAGAGAGCACAGAAGAGACGTGAAGATGAAAGAGAAAAATAAAGAGGAAAAACAGGGGAGGGAAACGAGAACAAATTAAAATGGAGATGGATAGAATGAGTCAAAGATGGAGGGCGAGGAGCGAGCTGGGGTCATGCAAGCGAGGGAAAAAAAAACTTCGGGGTGCATTGTGTTTGCAGTCTGCTCCCCGCACCCCTGACCTATCCTGTGCTCTGCATGTCCCTGCTGGGCTGCTGCAGCCCTGGGGCTGGAAGCCCTGCTGGTGACCCCTCCTCAGGCAGCAGACCCTCATCCTCCCCAGAAGCCCCTTGCAAGGAGGAGGCTGTGGTGCCCAGGAAGGCAGCAGTGCATCCTCAGCAACGGGGTGATGTGAAGGGGGAGGCAGTGCAGAACGCAGTGGCTAGGGCTCCCCCCTGGGATAAAGAGGGTATGCTTGGTTGGGAATCCTGCTCTTAAAACAGGGGCAAGGGGCAGAGCCAGCTGAGAGCCTGAAATGTTCCCCGCTCCCCTCGGCAACCTGCTCGATGCTGCTTTTAAAGGAAATAAATATGGAGATGCTGCTGGCGAGCCCCAGCGGCCCTCCTCCCATGAATTCCCGATGAGCTTGCACTGAACCGCAGCTGAGCGAGATGGAGCGGAGGGGCTTGGGTGGGAGAGGGATGGGTTAACATGGAATCGTGGGATAGGAATAGCTCCTGGTCTCCCTGGCAAAGAGACATTTGTTCTATCTCTGTGTAATTTCTTTATACATTACTGCTGCCACACTGCATCTCCATGTCCCTCCCACTGCATTTCGCTCTCACTCTCTTCAGCAAGGCAATTTCTGGTGCATTTCAGGACAATATTAACCCATTCCTCTTTCTCTGTCAGTAGGGAGATTCAGAATTTAGACACGGTTTAGAAGTCAGTTCTAGCAGCTGGTTGGCAAGAAACAGCATTTCCTTGTCAAATCTGAAATGAAGTGAGCTTGCAGGTCTCAGCCCATTGAATCCCCAGCTCTTGGAGATTTGTGAATTTAAGCTATGTGAGAACTAAATCCACCCATGCCTGGGATCCCGTGTGCCTCCCCCTCACCACCTGCACCCCACTTCTGGAAATCCTTTGCCACCCTCTTCACACCAGGCCCATGCAGCTCTGCATCCTCCCTCTGCCTGGCAGAGGCAATGCCGGCAGCAGGCAGTGCGGCACCGAGCCTCTGCCTCCTGCATCTCTGGTCTATGCTCTGGGATGCTCCTGCACCGCCAAGCATGGGGACCCTCATTCAATCTACTGCTATTTGCACTCCTTCCCTGGAAATCTCCTGGTGTAGAACAGCAAGAGGCAGGGGAAAGGACCCCATCAGCTTTGTAGATCTGTAGAAATAGGACAGTGGGCAGCTCTGCAGGGCGGAACTAGGGATGAGGAAAATGAAGGGTGAAAGAGAGATAAGAGGGAAGACAAGGAAGAAACGTTCGTAAGATCGTGTGAAGGGAAAGAAGTGGCCCAGCAGCAGACAGCAGTGAAAGAAGCAGCGAGGGGAAGAGACGCAGCACCAGGATTGTGTCCAGCGCCTGTGTCCTGCCTTGCCTTGCCATCAGCTTTTCATTTCTGCAAACACCGAAATTGCACTTAACTCTCATGTGCTGCACAGATATAACAAACTGGAAAGGGAACAGATCAGCTCATTAATTTTCCTTGGGAAGGGTCTCTAGGCAGGAATTATTTTCTGCACCAACATCCATTCAATTACTTGCCTTCACACCAGTAAGATCTACAGGGATGTCTAACCTCATGCGCATCACTCATGCCTGCCTGCCCTGGACTCCTCTCTCTCCCTTCTCAGTAAAAAAGCCTCTCAGACCTACCCCTTTCCTAATAATAATGACAACATGACAAAACCAATAACCCACAGATATAAAATACATTTAATTTACTTGCTTCATAAGACCCTGATAAGGCTTCGTCATTCACTTTTTGAGATCCTGTAGGAGATCTACAGGAGCTAATGAAAGAATTAGACAAGGCATCACTCATAATAAAAAGTGTTTTAAAAGCATTTGGTGCCAAGGAGGAATTAGGCTGGAAGCTCTGCAGCCATTTCAAAGTTGTAAGAGGTGCAGCACACATGTGTGTCATGAGCCCATGGGCCTCAGCTGCCGGAGTTGAGGTAGATTCTGCCATTTTTCTTGAAGAGCAAAGATTTTTGAGCCACTCAGGTACACATTTAAGCACTCCCAAAGCCTTAAAGAGAATTATCTAAAGGAAGATTATGAAAAGAATTGGAAGCATGGTCTGCAGTAATGGGAACTGCCATCTCTTTTCTGCTCCAGCCCCGCTGTTTAAGAGGGGCTCCCCGTAGGATGCAGGAAAGAGAGGAAAGGGAGTCCAATAGAGGCTGAAGACGCAAAATGACAGTGCTGTTTGGAGCAACACAAAGCTCCGAAGATACTGACTGAGAATGTTGAATGACAGAACAGAGGGGAACCCTAAAATCCTAAAAGCCCAGGAATCAAATTGTTCAAGGGGAACTCGCTTTCTTATTGCAGCATATTTGTGTGCACAGGCTGAGCCTCCACAACCCTTTTCGTTATTGGATATCTTGGCCAAGAAAAAGAAATACAATTTACCACAGCATTGGAATATGAAGAGTTCACCATTTCTGACAGCCTACAGTGCTGGCTAGCGCTAGCATTCCCTTATGTCCCCCAAAATGAAGGCAACCTCATCAGAGTGTTCCTATTGTTAGCAGAAGATGGTTTTGGCTCCTTCTTTGATTATTTTCTCATTAAAATTCCTCTGCCCTCCTCTCCACTGCCTCTCCAAATCCTATGGGCCTGCACCATTTCTGTCCCACACTCTTCACCAGGTAGTTTTGACACACTGTGAGCAGGGCATGAGCAGAGTCCAAGGGTTTGGCCATTTCCACAGCCTCCTGGGAGCAACCCCTTTCCTTCCCAAACCTGTCCAACCCCTGCACCTTGGGGCCAAGAAGCCTCTGCTGCACCCTTCTCCACCGAGCTTGCAGCTCTCACTTGGGAGATCAAGTGAATCAGGGACACCTTGTGCTGAGAAGGAAGACAACCTTCTGGCTGATCAGATATGACATCTGGTTGCCCAGTGCCCTCTTGTGTCTCCCTTTTGGGTACATTTGGCTGTGCCATCCTGGGATTAAGGAGTGCCAGCCACCAGCCCATGCAGACTTTGGATAAGGATAGCCAGTCAGAGGCATCCCCAGCCATGAGGCACAGCCATGACCATGTCCTGCTCAGTGTATGGCCATGGAACTCCTGTTACCTAGCTCACCTCAAAAGTTTTGGGACAACCTGTGTCCTCAGTCTGGGGATGCTCAGGGCAGAACTTGCTCCCAGGTCATTCCTAGCACCTTCCAGCCCTGCTTACCACTTCTGCCCCACATCCAGTGGCTCTGAGGAACTAACCAGTCCCCTCCTTTGTGTGGTGGGGACAAAAGAGAATCCCACCACCTCTCATGCTGCCTTTCCCAGCTCTTGTGTAGGGTTGCAGTCTGATTTTGCATGAGAGCATGGGCAGGGGACGAAGATGGCACTGGGAGGGGCCGGGAGCACTTTAGAACCTTTAATAGGGAGCATCCTGACACTTTCCCTTATCCCACAACCACTTCTCCACAGTCCCTGTGGGGTCCAGCTGGATGTAAAGGAGAAGGAGCCTTGAGGCTCCTCTGATCTGACAAACCTCACCCGCCCCTTCCTCCTCCCCCTCCGGCTGCGTCCCTCTGGATCCAGCTCTGTGGGCACATGGACATGATCTGAATTCACTGCCACTCCTGGCCAGGGTCCTCACACCTCTTGTCTCCTCCCCAGCCTCCCTCTGCCCTCCGGCTTGGGGACATAGCTCAGGAGGGGAGTTCTCCCCACAGCCTCCCTCTCTCCCCACATGGCTTCACTTTTGGGCTTGCTTTTTTTTTTTTTTTTTTTTTGCCATCTCTCATTAATTTTTAATTAAGGAGATGTCTCTCTCCCCTGTTGTAATGAATAGCTATGTGAAAAGCTTTTCATTCTTTATTAATACATATCTCCATATATTTATCTATTTGGAGGAAATGCGTGCATGTGCGCGAGCGAGTGTGTTTAAAACATCCCCCATTAATTTACTGCTATTGATTTTCTGGCGTGGAGACAGCATATAGTATTCAGCATAGAGCTCCTCTGCAGGATATGTTAAAAGGCAGCAGTTTGGGTTGACAAAGGGCACTAAATGCAGTATGCGTCAAATAGACCATCGCTCAATGAAGTCACTTAGCTATTCAAAACATGTCCAGCCATCACTCAACCGTTTGCACCAAGAACAGGGGGGAAATTCGTGCTTCTTCCCGGACACAACCGTTTCTAAACAGTAGCTTTAGCTTGCTTTGGTGGGAGACATAAGGAAATACACAGTTTATTCCCCCTCCCCCTGCCTTGCATCTCCCAGTGCACTCTCAGAAAATCGCTCCTGCGGTACTCGCTTCCCCTCTCCCCCATCAGGGAGCTCCAGGCACACCCAGCTCTGGGGGGCACTAGCAGACCCAGGCGATATCTGAAGGCACCCATCAGCCCCCATAGCCCACTCTCTGGCGGGGGGCTGATTCATAAGCAGCGTTTTGATACCGGGCTGCAATGTGCACTGCCTTGCTCTCGCTGCCTCCTTCCCACTACGTGTGTAACATAAAACCACGCATTTACATCGGTAGCGCCTATCCCTCCAGCACTGGCTGCAGACCACCTCCCCAGCCTACATGTATGCCAATAGCAGGACTGAGCAACACATATTTAAAAGTGAACTGCTGGCCCCTCACTTCTCTCCCCCTCCCTTAGGAACGTCTGATTCCAGAAGTTGGCTGCGGCAGTGGCTCTTCTGCCATCAGACATGTCACTGAGTTGCTGTGCGGTTTCACCACATAAGAGTTAGGCTGATTTTTCTATTCAGACACTTGTTTATTTTTAGCCTTTACCATAAACCTTAAAGAAAAGCCCCCAAACAAAAATCTACCCCCAACAACAAACAAGCAGGGGAAAGATCCCAGCCCCCAGACAAACCAATCAGCTGCCAAATAGACCCCCCTGCACCCAGCCCAGTAAGATGTGGTTGCTCACAGACATTATGAAATGCTCTGAACTCTGCTTGAGAGGTCTGGAATCACCAGATCTAACATATGAGGCATTTTGGACATGGCAGGGTTATTTCCCTTTCTCTCTTCTTCTGAATCAATAATCACATCTGAATTGCTTCGCAGTCACCCCCTCCCTACATTGCTCCTCACTCCCAGTCTAGTCTTCGCAAATAAGCCATTTGTGAAGAGACAAATTATTTCACTCTGTGGCTGCAGACAGAGCACAGCAATAACACAGCATTTTGGCACTGCTTTCCCAGGCAATACAAACAATCTGAAGACAGGTAGACCACATAGTTGCTTTTTGAAAGGGTCTCTTGGTGTTTTTGTAAGACGCATATTATTCCCGTCGGAAGGGGGAAGTGAAATTCTGGGGAGAGTGTAGGGCAGAGGCTGAGGAAGGGAGAAGGGAACGGAGCAACAAATAATTTGCTTGTCTTCTTGCCTCTGTACCCCATGTAACTAAGCCCACCACTCTCAATTGTGGTGGAAGGAATGAAGTGAGAAAATGGTGGAATGTGAAGGGATTTATTGGGGGTGGGATATGGGATAGGGGGAGAGGAAAGTGGAGGGGGGGGGTGGAGATCCAGAATCAAATACCTTCCAGGCAGCAGGTTCTCCATAATCCAGAATGGGTCATGACTTCCTCGTTCTTTTTGCTGGTTTCGTTCTCACTGACAGTTTTAGTCTTGCAAACCCCTCTGGAGTAAAGCCAGTAGTCGGTCCCCACAGCTATGGTCATCAGGCTGAAGGCAGCGAAAGCACCAACGGTGGTTAAAAGCATCTGAACACCTCTGTCAAAGAGCCCCATAATTCTTCATTATACAAATACCCAACCGCCTTCTGATTCTTGGGGTGTGTGTGTTTAATAAAATAAAAGAATAATAATTCCGACTAATAATATAATGGGTATATATAGAGAGATAGATATCAAAAAAGAGAGGTAAGAAAGCCCACGGAAAAGAGTGTAAATTAGAAAGACCACACGGGAACAGGCTTGCCTTTTAAATCGGAAACGTTCTGGTTGAAATATAAAAAAAGGAAAAAGGAAAAAGAAAAAAAAAGAGACAAAAGAACCAAGAAAAAACCAAACAAATAAAGAGAGAACCCCCCCCAAAACGAGACGCCTTAATCCCTTTTTCTAAAATTCTGGTCTCCAGTTTCCATATGTAATGGCTAATTTGGAGATGGCTTCCACAGTGAACAGGGGAGCAGCAGCAGCATCCTCAACACAATCTCTCATTATCTGGACCTAGACAGTTAGAGACTGTAAGAGCAGAGATGCAACCTTCAGTCTTCTTGCTTAGCTCTGCAGCCTGCGCCATGAAAATCCTTTTCCTTCCCAGTTATCTTCCTTGGGTTTTTATTTTTTTTTCCCCGGCAGCGGCAGTCACTCCAATCCTCTCTCACTTTTTCTTGTTCGCTTCTCCTTCCTTTCGTTCGCTCCTACCACCAAGCCAGACTGCCCAGTATACTGTAAGCCCTTGATTTCAGCTGAACAGGTGCCGAGGTCTTGCCTCCCATGGCTTTTCCGCACAGCCGCGGCGCTCGCTCCCGGCGGAGGTGGGCGAGGAGAGAGGGGGGCTCCTGGGGGAGGAGGGGGACAGGCGCGGTGCCCTCCTGGGCGGGGGTCGCGGAGCGGCGCCCGGCTGCGGCACCCCCTGCCCCGCGGCGGCCCCCGGCGACTCCCGGGCCCCGCTACTGCATCAAGGCGGCGGCGCGGCGCTGGACAGCTCCCCTGCGGCGGCGCCGGCCCGCGGTGCTGAAGGACAGCTCCCCGGTCCGCGGCGCGGGAGGAGCGCTCCCGGCCCCCCGGTGCTGAAGGACAGCTCCCCGGGCGGCAGTGCCGGAGCGGCGCTCCGCGGCCCGCGGTGCTGAAGGACAGCTCCCCTGTCCGCGCCGCCCGCGCCGCCCGCCCTGCCCGCGCCCCAGCATCCGCGGGCGGCAGCCGCCCTCCTTCGCTCTGCGCGGGCAGGCAGGCAGGCAGGCAGGGAGGGGCAGAGGGGGCAGCCTCCCCCCTCCCTGTGCCTACCCCGCCGCTGCCAGCCCCGGGCTGGATAGCTCCCCCCGGCTGCCGGAGACTGGGGGAAGGCGTAGCTGGGGCTCTCCCTCTTTCTCGCTTTCTGCCTTTCGCCCCCACCCGCACCACCCCCCCCAGCTCAGCTGCCTTCGCATCCCCACCGTACGTGCCCAGAGCGGCAAGCACAACCCGCACACGCCGCAGTTAGACCAGTACAAAACTTCAGCCAGCCGTTTCTCTCCCCAGGAGATGGGTGAAATGTAACGTGGAAGGGTAATTTAAAAATAAGCTTTTATTTATCTTATTTTTGTTGTCGTTATTATTTTTAAGTGCTCACTTCTCACTCTTCTCGGCTTTGCTGCAAGTTGCATATGTTTTGGTGTTGCTCGTTTTCCGTCCCTCTGTCTCCCCCTGACCAATGTTGTGCGAATCCCTGCGTTTTGACTTTCTCTTCATAGGTTTCTGTTAAATCCCATAGCTTGCTTCAAGAAGCAGACATTTTGGGAAGATTCTTCATGACAAAGGGCGATTTCTTGTTGTTACTGTGATTTTGCTAAGGAAAGGGACCGCCAAACTGAATTCCTCTCCCTCAACCTGGAAAGTATCCCACCTTTCAATCCTCATTTTCCACAGAAAGATGCATGAGATGAATGGATGCAGACTGAAATCTATCACTGCTTAAGTTTCTGTGTCAGACACAACTTGATAGTACCAAGAATGTGTATAAAATTGTGCAATGCTAACATCTTAGTATGTCATAACTGTCTCTCCCTTCTTCAGCAGTATCATTACATCAGGTTAATTACATTAGTCACCTCCTTGTTCTATACATGTAGCTGCTCATTAATGCAGCAATCATAAAGAAAAGAAATCATCTAATTCATGATGCTTCCGATTTTGTTTCTCTCTGATCAGATTCATTGTTCAGTGAACGAGAGACCAGAAGGGCTGCTTTAGGTTCACTGCTCTTCTAGGGGAATTAAGGGGCTGAGGGGAGGGGGTGCCGGCTAGTTGAACCAGTTGGAGGGCTTCAGCCACTTCGTAATTTCATAACTCCATTTCTCTCCTCCATTGTCATTCTCCGGGTGCAGCCTGGGGCTGCCATTTCAGAACAGTGTCCTCCAGGACTGTTGGACATGAAGGACTCTATGGCAAGCAGCAGGCAAGGAGGGGGCAGGAAAGGCAGCTGAGCATTTCCTCTGTTCAGCAGGGAGCTGAGAACACAGTGGGGAGTTTACCAGCAAGCACGGATGGTCTGTGGCATCAGCCGTATGCGGATTGCTACCAGCAGGTCCTGGGGAGGCAGGAGAAGGGATGGGGGATGAAGCAGGTGACAGTGCAGGTTGAGCCCACTAATACATTGCTGGGGTACAACCACAGTTCCTAGCCCCCCTGGGAGAGTCCTGGCCTCCTTCTCTCTTGAAAAAGCTTTTTTTTTTTTTTTTTTTTTGGCACTCATTGAGCTGCCAAACAGCTGAGGATGGGCAAGGGAGGAGGTGGCCCTTGTGGGCTGTGTATTTCAGCCTGGTGGAATAGTGGAGAGCATGGTAGCTGTGGGCAGTCTCTCTGAACTGTTGGTCTTTGTTCAACTGAAGGGTGGAGAGTTACAGAGAATCCCCCTAAGACAGTGGGAGATTATGGCTCTACAGGGATGGCTTGTGATGAGGAGGAGGTTCTCTGAGGCTTTTAGCTAGGGAAGCTAAAGAAGATCACCCTAGGATTTCTCTGCTCCTGAGTGCTTTCTGCTGAAAGAAGGAAGCATAAGGGATGAATGTGTCATTCTGGCAGTTCTGAGCCATTTATTTTTGTGTTGGTGGTCATTCCTCTCCAAGTCCAACCCACCGCTGAGGTCCCATTCTTCAAAGGAAGGCAGAAAAGCAGGGCAAGGAGCCTGGAAGACTCTGAAGAGGAAAAATTTCGGCAGACTATGCTGGCACTAAAATCCATCAGGCACCAACACTGAGCACATGGAAGGGAAAGACACAATGGAAATCTGTCCAAGCAAAGCGGGCTCCTCAGTTACTTTAGGCACTCAAAATAGTGCAATACAGCTCTTACAGTAATGTCACAGAGCAGCCTGGCTGGAGTGAGTGGAGGCAGAAAGGACTCAGGCCTTATGGAACCTCACTTGTTCTCAATCAGCAGGGTCACTCGAAGAAGATAGGAAGAGAAGGTGTATTTTCACTGAGGGCTCCCCTGTGCAGCCCATGTGGTTAAGTGTTTATTTTACTGTGACAAATTGGAATGCCCCTTCAGATCAGGGTGTGTGGGCCTGCACAAATGGGAGCTGTCTTTTGGTAGCTTCTGTTGGTATCTGAGTAGAGTGAGACAAGTAGAGTGAGCAAACAGTCACTGCAGAAGACTGGGATTTCCAAGGCATCCAAACACAGAGAGAAATTACAGATTTCATCTATACCTAGAAAAATACTGCTGGAACTCCTGGATTACTTATCTTTACATTTGACTAATTCAGACAATTTCAGAGGATGAAGCAGAAGCTGGGCCAAAACAGAGGCCCTCAAACTAATCTGTAATTGTTGCCTTTATTATATATTTCTACAGATTTGACAAGTTTGATTTCAAATGACTCTAGCAACAGGATAGGGGCACATTCTCCCCCAAAAATCTGCCAGTATAAGAAGGCCAGGTCTGCAGGACAATGAGTTCTTTAATCTCTGGCTAAGAGCAGTGGGTCCTGTGATGGTTCATTATGTCTCAGGATCAAGACTAAAGGTGAATTCCTGCCTCATACTTCACAATTTTCAGAAATAATTCTCTTCCTGCTACCCTACTTATATCCTCTTAAGCCATTCACAATAATCCCTCTACAGTTGTTCTAAATGCCACTGGAGAAGAACGGAACAAAGGCAATGCAAATGCCAGAATGTCCTGTGTGACTGCTTGTGCTGTGGCTAGATGCTGTGCTGAGATTTCATCTTTCCTACAAAGAATCATTAAAAATGATAATACAAAACAAGAATACAGATTAAAAACACTGTGGCAGAATTTTACAACAGCCGCATCTTACTGAATAGTGCAACACAGAATGACATCTATAGAAGAGTAAGGAGAGAGAAATTAATAGTCTGGAGGAAATAGAGAGATTTTAAATTACATTTTAAATTACTTGAAATGAGAAGCTGATGAGACAGGGAGCTGCAGGAAGTCTGCTTCCAATGGCAAACCAAGAGTGCTGCTATTTGTGGAGAGAAGGGGCAGTGCTGTAGGAAAGAAAGGGGCATGAAAAAGATACAGGAAGGGAGATGAAGGGCATGAAATCGGAAGCAACTCCATGGGATGGTAATGGAGCTGAATAGAGTATCTGTGGATCAAGTGCTCCAGAGGAGAATTTTAGCTCAGAATAAAATCAGACAGCGATTTGGTATCTAGGAATCTTCATACTGGGCAGGCCACCTCAGAAGGAGCTGCTGTAATGAGATGTAAAAGAGATGGAGTTGATGCAGTTGTATTTGCAGGCAGAGCAGAGGTGTTAATAGACAGATGCACCAGCAGAGGAGATGTTAGAAAAAATAAATTGGGGTTAGAGTGATGATTATAGAACTGAAAACCAATGGGGCAGAAAGACAGAAGTGAGATATGATCCAGAAAAGGAATTAATATTTAAGAAGTTTCACTGGAGAAGGCTGAAAAAAACCCCATATATCTGTGTGTTTAGACAAGCAAAGAGGGTGATCAGAGCAGTCATCGCTGGCATTCAAAGCTGGGGGACCCAAAATATGTAAGAAACATTATTTACATCATATCCGCATGCTGGTGATTTTCTTAGACCAATTTAACAAACGAGCAAACTGAAGAAAGAAGAAAATTTGTGTTTTGTCAGAGAATCACATGTGGAGATGATAGAGAGATAAATACAGATGTACAAATGCCCAGTGGTCCTCTCTCCTTAACTTCAGGTTTTTTAACTTGAGGATCAACATAAAAGACAGTGTAAACATAAAATATTTGAATACGATATGAAATTCTTCTCTAGCATAAAACTATGATCGGAAGGGAAAAAAAAAAAAAGAAGGGAGATAAAAGTGATGCTGGGGCTATCCCAAGAGTGCATAAAAAAAACTGCATTTGATACAAGTGGACAAAGTGTGAGAGTATAAGGCTGTAGTATGTAACTCCCTCAGTTTCTGACATACATCCTCGTCTAAGACAAATACTTGGCAAAAAAAAAAAATAATCATTTACCCATATAACACTCTTATAATGTAACACTTTGTGAAGGCACTGAGGCACTGAAATCACAAACCCCACCAAAGCCAAAGTCAATGCACTGATGTTAGTGAGATTTGAGTATTGTCATAAATGAATTGAGTGCTGACGGTTGTCCAAGAAATACGTTGCACACTGAGTCTTGAAGCTAAAGCACCTGTGCTTCCAGTGCAAGACTCCCTTGTCTCACACAACGTTTTTTCCATTGAATGGTAACCTTTGAAATGTTTGCTACCTCAAATGGCAGGAAGAAAAAGAAGTCATCTCATGAGCCTTATGGACTGAATTCTTCAAAAAGGGAAAGGTGTCCTTCTCTACTTGAAAGACATAGTGAGAGAAGATTGGGAATCCCAGCATGAATTTTCCACCATGATGAATTGCTGGGATGAGAACTGTTTTGCCTCTCTTCCCCTTTTCGTGCTGTGCTGAGGTTTGTGTGGGCAGCAGCCTCCTAATCAATAGGAATAGAAAAAAAAAAATCAATGCCTGCAACCCATTAACTGTAACAGAGGGCAGGCTGCTAACCAGTCACTCTAGCTGGAATTACAGTATGGATATCCTCAGCGAGGATATACATGCATACACATGCAAACTTACTGAATAAGACTAGAAGAGAAAATTAGTTGTGAGAAAATTCCCCATACTCATCAGGATGTCTATTCCATATATTTGCTTAACTGCATTAAACGAAAGACACTACCCTACTCACTCAGATGCTGTCCCTCATAATTTTCCACTCTGAAGTGCACATTATTCTACACTTGTCTACAATTCAAGGCTACCTTCTTGCTGGTCCATCCTGTGTGTAAATAAATGCATTCCTCTGCACAACCTTACTCCTTGATAAACTATGTCCCAGAGAGATCCTGTTCAAGACCTGCTTATTCATACGCCATTCCTACTCCGTTTCCGTATCCACAGATTCTTCATCTAAATCTTTTTTTTTTTTTTTCCATCCATGTGGAAAATCAGGCATACACAGTTCTCACAGACATCCACATACTTCCAGTCCTGGAAGCATATTCCAGGAAACAGGGCAAAGAGGTAGAGAGCCTTGATACCTGAATAAACGAATGCCTGAAAAGCAGAGCTAAAGGATACAAATAAGAGGAGAAAAAAAAAACCAAGCTGACTCACATATTCCTCACAAAAAGTTAGTAAAAAGAATATAGCACTGGCTTTGTGATCAGAATCTGCTCTAAAGTCAAGACACAAGGGAAAAGGTCTGCAGAACAGATCGTACAGCAATGCATCTCACTGGAACTACATGAAATATGGGGACAAATAACTTGGTCTTGTTCATAATAAATCTGTTGCCCATCTGTCAATTAACTATAACCAGAACTCACACCAGATCCACCTCTCATGGTCAGGGATGTGAGGAAATATGCAGCAGCTGCAGTTTGACTCTTAAAGAAGAAAAAAGCCTGTTTTCATGTAGACATAGCAGTAATCAGAGAATTGTAAAGAATAAGGCGAGAAAGATAAGTTGTTGGGTTTCTTTTTTTCTGAATTGATGGTTTTTGGAAGCTTCCTGGAAATATCAGGACAGTGATAAATGCTGGAGGAAAGGTGAGGCCTACAGTGAGGATGCTTCATGTTGACCTTGATCAGTGTTCTCTGCTATCAGACTTACTTCCAGTGTAAAGGGCGCAGATGAGGACAAAGAGGATCCTATGCAGCCTCATCTATTCAGTATTATCATTTAAAGCCACAGTCTATCCTAAACACCAGCTTTTGCCTCTGGTCCTCAACAGCCACAGAAGCATTGCTGAGGCTTCCTGGATGGGACAAACTAGGTCTGGAGGTAACAACACAGGTAATCCTTCTGCAGAGGAGCTATAGAGCCAGTTGTCTTCTTTAGGGCATCCTTAGCTCTTCTTCTTTCACATAGCTTATGGTATCAGGGAAGGAATACTGAACTTTTAATTTCTCTGATGCTCAGTAAGAAAAAAAAAAGACTCTTGAAAGAACATCATAACCAAATTAAGAAAAATGGTTAGCCTCTGGGAGAGATGATATCGTCCCTCCGACTTTTTAGAGGGACAAATCAAGAGAAACATGGATCCCAGCACCTGAGAGCTCAATGAGTGCGGAATCTTAGAAAATTCATAATCACTGGGTCCCACAGACATCAATGATAACAGGCAACTCATTTTAAAATGAGGATTTATTTTTGTAGTATCTTATCATCAGGGAGGCATCTCATGAAATGTACTTGTACTTCAGACACTGTTTCAGTGGAAGCCAGCTGGTATATTGTGGCCGCAGAGCCACCATATGAATTCCTAGGATTTGGTTTTGTATTACCTTCGTAACTGTGTAGGATCCAGAGAGCGAATTCCTATGGAGGAATTAGCTTAAACACACTGAGTTAAGACAGTCAGATGCTAGACCAAAGCATTATGGAGATGCACAGAAAAGTGTACATGAACAGAAGCTGTAGAGAGGTGACATTGCCTTTCTTGAGAATAGGGGCCTATTTTAAAAAGAAAGCAAAACACCTGTGTATTTAGGCTTCTAACTCCGTGTTTAGACATTGAAGAACTGTCCTGATTTTCAGTTATGCTGAGCAGTCAGCATCTCACATTGATTTTACAGAGATGAAGAGGCTCCAAATGACTCTGAAAATCTGGATGTCTGTTTTGATATCTAAACGTCATCTTAACAGATGACTCTTATACCAACAAAAATTTTTTAATAGAAATGAAATCAGAAGTTACTCATCAGGATTTGCTACTTTCAATCATTCACTGCAGATAGTAGCCTCTTGTGAAATTTTCTGGGAAAGGTCTGAGAGCAGAGTTTACAGTCTGTGGAAAATCATGGCGAGTGAGGACTCTTATGCAGAGCAAATCAATTCCCAGCAGTGCCAGGGAGAGCACTTGGTTCTTTCAGCTTGACCAGGCCAGACTCAGAGCCTTGGTGATGTCTCTCCGCTAGCAGTGTGAGGCTCCTTCACAGCACCATCCTCAGCAGAGGTTGGCCAAACATCTTCAAGGGTTTGGGGGTACAGTCCTCCTTGGTGCTCCACTAATCTCTTTGCTCTGTTGTTGCCAGCTCTGACCTCATGAGCAGGTCTGGCAGGGGGCACAGTGAGGCATATCTCAGCTGTGTTCCCCATTTCATGTAGGGTGAGAGGGTTGCACATAGAAGACAGCTCAGAGGCATGAACGTGGAATTTCAGGCTGGTTATTCCCTGTGTTAAGGAGGTGGCTGGAGATGAGCAGAGCCTTTGCAGGGCTTGGCTCTCCTCCCATGCTCACCACTTCTGCACTCTTTCATAGGACACTTTTCCAGGTTGCTTGCGTCATTTGGATAAAACTGTTCAGTTGCCATCTTTCCAGTAGCCAGTCTGAAGTGTCAAACCACTTCTCTGTTTCACAGACCACTGGGACTTTCTCTGCAGCTGACCTATATTAGTTTCAAGCTTCACTTGTTCTGGCCTGCACTCCCCTCTATTCTCCCACATGGAGCACATGCACTGCTCCTCCCCCTCAAACAAACACCTTTATACATCCAAGGACATTGTAAAAATAAAATGATCACAATCTGGCCCTCCGGGAACCTCAGTTTTACAGTTTGTCCCACTCAGATGCCGACAGAATTCACAACCCAGTTCAAAAGAGACAGACAGTGAGTGAGAGAAAGCAGGCAGACAGGCACAGACAGGAGGAGATGAAGGAATCAGGGAGAGATTAAAAGGAGCAAAAGAAGAGAGACAGGGAAACCAGAAGGAATAAGCTGAAACAATGAGGGGAGGCACATAACCTGGAAGCCTAGAACATAATAGAGAAAGGGGGGTGAAGTTAGAGGGAAGAGTATAAAATTAAAATGGCAGAAAGCTGAAGGAAGGTGTAAAGAAGGAGGTGAAAAAAGATACAGCAAAGAACAGAAGAGAAAAGAAATGGTCAAAGAGAGGGGTGGTGGTAGAGTCAGGCAGCAAAGCAAAGTGGCATCTATGACATGAGGCAGAAGAATTAAGAAGGTGCCTGTTAATTTGGGCACTGTTTTCTTTTCACGTCTCCTTTTCCACTGAGAATACATTGTGAGGAAAAAGGGCAAGAGGAAGGAGAATAAAATGATAAATAAATGTCTGACCTGCCGTCATAAACAGCTCCTAGCAGTCAAACAGGTACACTGGAAATATGCAGTCCACAGGTTGCAGATGCTCAGGTACATTGCAGTTCAGCAAGCAGGAAACACCCTGCACTAGAACAGTGGCATTTACATTCCCAGGTC
This sequence comes from Numida meleagris, assembly GCF_002078875.1. Classification (NCBI taxonomy): domain Eukaryota; kingdom Metazoa; phylum Chordata; class Aves; order Galliformes; family Numididae; genus Numida; species Numida meleagris. The sequence goes on along the minus strand of NC_034409.1, from coordinate 52,360,826 downwards.
CACTGGGTCTCTGTGCATTGGCAGTGAGCCCTGCGTACAAGAAAATGCTTCTTTTTAGTCCTATGGAGTCATGCTCAGATTTCTGCCCTATATCCTCTCTCAGGTCCCAGTAAGAGAACCTCAGCCCCAAACACATGAGTACTAGCACTGTGAGTCTCCCTTCTTCTCATAAGAGCTTCCCTCCTCTCCCCCCCACCAAATCTCCATTCTTGTTTGCACTCCGAGGGCTGCCTTGCCTTCCCACATCTCTCTTTTTCCCACATTTTATCTCTAGCTTTGCTCTTTTGCTCTTTCTTATAGCTCTGCTTTATCTCTTTCCTCTCTCCTCATGGCTGTTCTCCCTCTCTGTCGTTCACTCAGCTCCCCCCGACACAGGCATATACAAACACACAGACACACACACAAGCAATCGCTTCATCTCTGTCTCTGTAGTTATCCAGTTACCTATTACCGTAGTACCTAGCTGACACACATCTCTCTCCCACAGACAATCCATCTCTCTCCCCACTACGTATCAGCCAACTCTGCCTGCCCTCCCTTTGCATCCCTGCTCTCACTGTCCCCCAGCCAGTCCATTTCTTTGTCTGTCCCTACACCAGTTCTTCTGTCTTTCCCTCCTGACAATCCATTCCTCTTGCCTTCTCCCCTACTCTGCCCATCTGTCTGTCTGTCCCTCCTTCCCACAGTTCTCTCTAGCTGATACCCCAGTCCATCTCCCACCCGTGCCTCCCCCTGCTCCTTCACGTATTTTATCTCTTTGTGTCTCCTACACACCCAGGCCCACGCTTGCTCTCTCCCATACTGAGAGGAGGCGGCGGCAAAGAATTTGCTGCTGACCGCTGCATTGCTAGGAGGCAAACACATGGCCGGCCTTGTGCAGGCCAGTTTCTGCCTGAGTGCCCCAAGTCACATATCCCCAGCATCATCTCTGGCACTGGGAAAACAGATGGTGTAATAAATGAGAGCAGTCTGATAAAAGGAGGAAAGGGTGCCTGCTTCGGATGCCCCTCACCCGCAAAGAAACACGCATCCAACATGGGCACAGCCCTCTCGCTCCTATACCAGTCCAGTTTTGTGCCAGAACTAGCTGGATGAACTAGGCACAAGCTCCACCCTAGCACCAGATGGAGAACAGAGGGGTAAGGGAAGGTAGTAGTGGACAGGAAGACCAGTGCTTTTTCCTGACATCAGTGTATAACCCCATAAAGGTGAGTATATGTGAGGATTTAAGGAGTCTGAAGGTAATGGGGGGAGAAGGGGTATTAGCATGAGAAGCATATCAGAGTTGTGGGGATGTATGGCTACAAGCAGCAATCAGACCTCCATGTGCAGGGACCATTCAGAGGCAAGAGGCGTGGACAGTATAGAGGAATCAGATATCAAAATGGTTGCGAACCAAGCGGCATCCAGTGATCACCTCTGTCATGGTGAAGAAGGATGCCACCCTACTGGCAGTCTTAGCTAGAAGGGCCATCACCACCAATGACTCAGTCCACTTAAAGGCAATATCCCCAGGCCTGAGTGGGTGCAGAAACTAGAAACGGCAGAAAAAGCTGCATTACTCTGTGTCCATACCAGAATCATCGAATCATAGAATTAGCTAGGTTGGAAAAGACCTACAAGATCATCCAGTCCAACCATCCACCTACCACCAATAACCCCATTAAACCATGTCTCTCAACACTATATCTAAATGTTTCTTGAACACCTCCAGGGATGGTGACTCAACCACCTCCCTGGGCAATGTCCTCCTGCCCTTTCCCAGTTTCATGACACTGTCCAAGAAAGCTCCCTTACGTTTTCTGCTACCTCCTCCGCCACCTGCATCCAGAGACATGCAGCATTGTATTGAACTCAGTTCCAAGAAATGACAATTGTTTCCTGTTTATAACCTACCAGCATTCCTAACTCATCTAACATTTTCCCATCCCTTGCAGCCTGATACCTCTCTGCTGACAATAGCACTGAAAAGCATTATCTTAACCTTGTAAGTGGTCTTTCCTAGACGCACTGTTCTGCATTTTATGCCTGACACTTCAACTGCAACGTGAATTCCAACACTTCCAGTTTCAGCCCCCACACTGAAGCCATTCAAAATCAAAGACCTAGAAATAGCACACAATGGCTACACACAACTGTTATACTAAGAGTAAGTGATGCTTCACAAGAATCAAAATTGATTAGCAAAAGTTAAGAGAAACCAAGAGAGAAAAGAAATTCCACTCATTCACAGCTAAAGGCATTTTTATTGTAGTTAGTAGCAAATTCACAAACAGGGTTGATCTCTATCATCTGCTTTACATCGACCACATACACATTGCATTTTTGTATTTTTTGAGGTTAATATTGGTATTTTCGGGAGGTCTTCTGCTGTATTAACTGCTCATGAACAGTTTTTGTTGTGAAATGTCAGTCCTGAAGTTGTAGTAGTCACTTTTGCTTGATCAAATGAGATGAAGGTTCTCTTTCCATTCTCTGAATGGATGGATATTATATATGGTGCAGCACAATTATACATAAGTTTATGTGGTAGTTTCTCCCTCCTCTTCCCCCCAGATGAAAGGTTTAAGCAAGTGTACCACCCCAGCTTCTGGTAAAATAATCTAATGTTTTTTTTTTTCTTTTTAAATAATACAAAAATTTGTAGGCAATTGTAGGTGTTTATTTCCTTCCACTCAGAAATCCCATCGAAGAACTGCACTCAATCTGAATTTCCAATATCTCTTCACATTCTTCCAACCTTTTAGTCCAATAGCGTCCATAGTCTACCTGCTTTATTTTTTCCAGTCTCCCCTGAATATGCTCCTCAGAGCATCACAGCTTGCTGTGTTTATCTCCCCCCACTACCCCTAGGCTTACCATTATGGGTTCTCACTATTGCTGTATCAAACTCCAGCATCAGCTCTGTCATGCAGACTTTAATTCAACCTGCCTTTGTCTACTGCAAACCCTTTATCTTGAACCTAAACTCATGGCTACCATTGACCTTACTCATCATGGCGCTGAATCCCCCAAACCAACCTTGGCCCAGAAAATTTCTATTCAGTTATTTATTCTTACCACCTGTTCTCCAACCTGCAGTGTCATTCAGCACTATCTTGTATCCTCATTTTCCCTCAACAGCTCAAGCATAAATTACTTTTCCTCTCACTTAATTTCCATACATAATTCTACAAGCCAGGAAAAGCCTTAGGTCTTTCCATCCATATTTCCCACTCTCCCTCTGCAAACCCCTTGGGCTCTACATGAAGGAATATAGTCCCCACTCTCCTGCACATTGCTATTCCCCTACTGCTCCTGCATTTCCACTGTTTGAGACACAGTGGCTCACCAGTTCTGCTCACACTCCCTAACTAAAAGTCTTCACATTGTATATTTTTCCAGTACTTGTACAGAAAGATCATAGGCTCCACATTTCTCCAACTGATGCATATCTGGCTGGAGGGAAACTCATCAAACTGACCCCATCCCTGACCCCAGCTTGACATGTAGGGTCTGTCACATTTCCCTTTTAAACATTGCCAAATTTGGATTAGATCTCAGAGACCAGGAAAGAGAGCAATTCCAGACTTTTCTTGACAAAACAGCTCTAGGGGAGGAAATATGTGAAGCTGTGTCAGAAGAATGAGAAAAGGACCCCCAAGGAGTAAAAACAAAACAAAACAATAAACAAAAAAAACAAACAACCACAACTCCAAGTCAGAATGAGAAAAGCCAGCGTCTACGAAAGTTATATGCGGCAAGATCTGAAGAGCCAAGATGAGGCTGCAGGGACTCAGCTGGGGGTCTTCTGCCAGGAAATTACACTCTAGACTGAGCAACATCCCCATCTCTCAGATGATTTCAACAAGGAGTCACAACACCTAAGAGTTCACAACACCCGAAAGGACTCGAGATTGAGATGCTCTCTCCTTTCTCCCTCCCCCAAGCCTTGTTGTTCCGGGTCAACAGAGCCAAGGGCAACTGGCACAGAAGACATTGTTCTCAAGGCAAGATGACAGCAGGAGGAGAAAATAGGATGCAAGAAGCAGAGAGATGATGTGCCCTCAGGCTAAGAGAAACGCTGAGGGGGCCAACATGGCCCTTGAATATTTCCTGCTTGCAATCCACCTCTGCTGCAGAAGGTCCTAGAAATCTCTTAGCCCCAGGACCACAGAGTATCATCTGCAAGATGGAAAAATTGCTTGCTTAAAACAAGCAGAGGTGGCTATTCTCCACCAAGAAGTGGAGATGAAATGGGAAAAGAAAGACTGTGAACACAGGGAGAGAGAGAGGGGTCCCATAAAGATGGTGTCTAGAATAGACATATCCTCCTTCTACTAATAGAGATCCGCCATCACACCGCTGGCTTTAAACAGGCAGATGAGAAAACAACTGCAAGCAGTTGTCAGCTGAATATCATAGATACAGTAATTATTAAAAGCAGAGCACAGTCCTGAGCAGGGTACGGACCCCCATGGATCTGTGTAAGCACCAGTAAAAAGCATTTGCTGCCTACAGAACAGAAATGCAGTGTTTTCCCTGCTGTCAGCACCTGCGTCAGGCTCCTGGTTTCTCTTGAGATACAGCTCTTAATTGGGATAGATTGTACGTTTTCTGCTGTAGCCCGGCCCAGCTCCAACTTTAATTGCTAGTTTATGACTTAGCCTGTTTTATGCTTTCCACACTACTTCTTTCCCCACTTAATCTAATAGAATTATAGAAAGTATTGCTGGGAAGACCTCAGGAGGCCACAGTTTATCCTTCTGCCCCAAGGCAGTATTTCATTTTCAACAACATCATGTGTCTTTTGCTATCAGGTCAGATCGGTCCAAGATGTATAGAAGGTAAAGAAAAGAAGCTTACCCAAGGGATTCAATTGGCATAAGAGACTAAATCCAGCCCTTCAAGTCACTGAAGTTATATCAGAAATAACTCTGGACCAAATAGTGTCCTTTATCAGATCAGTTTTCTAAAAGATGTTCTTTCTTAAGTTTTATGTCTGTAAAATGAACAGATCTCTAGAAGAAATTGTTCTGACAGCCCTATTTCAGTATATGTGGTGCTTTATTATGAACAGCAGTGACCACTCCATTGTTAAGATTGAACAGATCTTATCATGGTATGATCAACTTTGAAATTCTTATTAAATTCCACAATAAAGATTAATCTTCCTGGAATTTTACATCCTGCATTTCACTCCATGGTAGAACGTGTCTGGCGAGACAAAACAAAACTAAGAAAGCATCCTTAATTAGACAACTTTACAAAAATGCATTTCCAGTAAAATTTCAGAATGTCAGTCAGCTTACAAGGTGCATTCTTCTGAGACAACTTGACTAAAATTCCACTTTCACCTATTAATTTCTCTAACACAAAATGTCTTACAATCTTGGGAATAGTCAGTGGAGAAATTGTAAAACATTAAAAAATCAGCTGGTGATGTATCATACCATATAGAGCAAGGCACAAGTGTAACAAGGTTTCTTTGGAGCAAAAAACATGAAAACTGAGGACCAAAGGAAAGGTAAGGAAGAACTCTGAGGAGGAAAGACTTTTTTTTCTCGTAATCAAAAAAGCAAGCAGGAAAAAGGACTACATACTTCTTAAAGACGGATAAAGGCCTGCTTGTTTCCTCTCCCTTCTTTTGAAATTTCAGTTCTGGTTGAATCAGGGCTCTTCTGGGTTGCAAACATGCATGCTGAGCACTTGCAGCATCACATAGCTGGACAAAGTAGAGGAGCTATAAGAAGACAACAGTGGTCAGCAGACATGCTTTCTGCCTTTCTCCCACTGTCCTCCACAGCACTTGTAATTCAGGGAGATGCAAGGGCCATAAGCACCAAACAAACACCCTCACTTTGTAGACAAAACTTTTCCACAGCCTGTTTATATGTGACTCTCACGGTCTCCACTTACCCTTCACCATTAGTCTCTATAACCAAGGTCACAAATAAACTAGGAAAATAGCATCACCTGCATCATGCTGGTATTACATAGCCTATTAGCTAAGAAGGACAATATATTATGCTTTTAAAACGCATTCAGAATGATGGAGACGGTTATGGCCAAACATACCATTTTGAAGGACATTAAATTATGCCTACTTTAGTGCTTGAAATAGTGCTGTAGAGAGCAAGGTGGGCTACATGTTTTAGACACAACCTCTTTTCTAATTCTAGTCTTGGCCTGCAGAAAGAAGGAAAGGGGCAGTGGGTGAATCCCTACTGCTAGCTAATTAGATTATACATTTCCTCTCTCAGGCAATATATCTTTCCCTGCATGGGATGCATTTTTCTTCACTAACCTATCAAAAGCAGCTTCCCAATAAATCACAAATCACCACCAGCACTCCCTTAGTGAGATCCACTAGCTTTTGTGTTCATTTAATAAAACAATGTTCACCAATCTTCATCTTATGGTGCATTTAGACTGTTTATTTGAAGTTATGGGAAGTCTTTCTGGTGCAGAGAGATTGAACTCACTGGTTAAAGATCATGCAGGATTCATTTCATCACCCATTCCCAAGGCATTCACCGCCCACCCCCATGTACCACACCGCAGGTGGCAGACACACCTGGCATGCTATTTTCAGTATGAAAAGGTATCTGTCTTGTGTTGCAATCACATCGTCATTAGAAGTAGGGGGGGAATGAACTACCTTCTTCAGATCAGCTCAACATCCAAAATAACTTCTATTCCTAATAGTCAGAAGTACTAGCATCTGCAGGCAAACTTCTATTCAGCCTGTGTAAACCAACAGACACCGCAAGGATTAACAAGGCAACCCATGTAAGATAAAGTCAATCCAAGCCAAAAAAGGTGAGTTGTGTCTAGTGACCCTAAGCCCACGGAGGAGTCCTCCTTTTCTTGCAATAACAGCTTTCCCAGCCAGTTCTGTCATTTTTTTTCCCACGTGGATTTGTGAAAAACAAAACAAAACAACAACAAACCTACTTATTTTCTTTTCCAGCAGGCTCAGCGCCTGCTTAACCTCTTTAGCTTATATTCATGCTCCCTAGCTAATTCCCAGCATCAACATAGTGTTGCCAGTGAAATGAGCCCAGCTGCTATATTCCAGACTCTTGAAGTGCTTCATAAACTCTGCTACAACATCTGCAGTCATATTCCTAGCACTGGGCATAAAAGTGGTTATAAAATATACGTATAAAAGCATTGAAACACAGATTCCTGAAAAGCTTGCCTGAAAAACTCCTCGGTGTTTATTCCCCTCAGAAATTAGCCTTCCTTACCCAAGGGAGGCTAAAATAATTCTGGAAGAGGAGAAATGTTACAGTTTTGAATTCTTTAGTGTAAGGTCTGCAGGGCAATAAATAACCATGGATCCTTCCACATACTGCATTAGCAAATATTAGCAGTTCTTACGTATGCAACATCAATGTCTCATGCAGAGTGTTCTGCCTAGGTTTTTGCCCTTTCTGATACAAAACTTCCAGCTATATACACAGCTGAATCAAAGTAACTTAGCCAGTTCGTCTTTCGCTTCCTGAGTCTTGTTTCCACTATTGAAATCAGAGTCACAGCCTGTACTTTGAAATTCAAGGATAAGCAGGGAAAGTTTCACAACAAAGACGACTGATTCTAGTAAGGGATTGAGAACTAAACCTAATGAGAACATGATGCTGCTAAATTCAGCTGACAAGATACAAAATGACACAAAACCAAATAAAGTAACAAATGCATGAAGAAAAGACAATTTTGGTTTTAGACTTGCCCCTGGAATAAAAGAGGTATTCTCACCTTAGGACCCCATTTTACAGATAAGCCAGCTTTTTTAAGACTGTATAAAGTCCTGCTTGCTTCAAGAGGTAGCTTCTTCGGAAATATTGTGACCTGGGGCCAGCAGAGGGCACTGTGTTACCAAGTGACAGTGGTACAGATGCAAGACAGACTGGCAGAGGAAGAGCCTCGTTGAAGAAAACTAGATTCTAGGCATTACAAAGAGGTGTTAGTCATCACTGTATCAGTCCTAGAACTGATATGAATAACACTGTTAAAATTGGCCTCAAACTCTAGGCACTCCCAGATATACACCTAAATCCAATCCAGTCCTCGCACATCTGAGATACTACGTGTTCATTTTAAGCCACAGACTTTCTACTGAAAATGCTTTGCAGGTAGTAGGGCTGAATCAGTCCTGCCCTGCAACATATGTATCAATGCCGGGTTGCTAAAGTTGAAAATCCTCCTGTCAGCTTCCTCTCTCCTCCTCCAAACATCTACATCCTTGTTTGGAGCAGCAGGAAGTTTGTTCAGACACGAGACAAGGCACTGTCAAGGCAAAAACCTGGCAATTTCCATTCTGCCCTCCTCCTTTTACTCCCTGCCTCCTCCAACCTAACAGACTTTCAGTGAGCAGAGAACCAAGGTAGAGGACATGAAGGGGATGCTAAGGTAGCAATTCCAAAAGAGTGTCTTTCCACTCACTTATTTCTAGTTTATTTTCAATTACCAGAAGATGATTGTGAAGAAGCAAAAAGCTCATCTTTTTTCCTCTCACTGCATTCCAGTCCAATAGGATTCTGGGCACTAGAAGAAGCTCAGAAGTTAAGCCATCCCAGTCACAGCCCTCAAGCCAGTGAGTGAAAGGTTTCCACTTTTTCTTTGTACAGCTGGCAGAATGACTTTGCCAGTATGTTGAAGGGGGCCTCAAAATTTTTCATCTCCTTCTGTAAAGAAATAAGAAAATTGTGAATGACAGATGAAATAGGCATTTCACTATTTCTGCTCAAGCAGCTTCATAAAAGACAGACTAAAACTGAGGATGAGTTGTGGAATTGAGCCCCCAGTTATTTTTCCTCACCTGAAAGAGAAGACAACTTTACAAATACTCACTTCTACAGATGATGAAAAAAGCAGATACTCACCACTGATATCTCACAGTATTCCAGGCCATGTTTGTCAGCCCATTCCTGTGCTTGCTTCTGTTCCACAACTCGACGACCAACCAGATCTGTTTTATTCCCCACTAAGACACCTGTAGAAAAGAAAAAGCAACAGAGGAAAATGAGCAACCCAGAAATGATGATTTGTTAGCAGTAAATATTGGGACACTGCAGCAGTACCTGAAAAGGTTGGGGGGAGGTATAACAGTATGTAACTATCTAGAAGAGGTTCCACTAAGGAATGATCTGAAATATATTTGTGCCTTTATCTGCACTGTGAGTTGGAGAAACCAATGCCTGCACCTGCCTTAAATTAAATGCTCTTTACCACAGCTCAACAGAAGCAACTGCTGCCATACAAGAGGGTTGCAGATAGCAAGAATATCATCCATTTCTTACCTGGGATGTGCATTCCAACTGCTTGTGCCCTCAGCTTTTCCAGCCACTTGGCACAGTTGTTGAAAGATTGCTCATTAGTGACATCATACACAAGGCACAGGACATTTGGTTGGTCCCACTGCACAGCAAGAAAGGAACATTGTCAGCTCTAATGAAACCGATGCGGTCAACAGCCAGTCTGCATCTGCATGGCAAACACAGATGCTAAGATAAAAATAAAAAGCCTAATACACAAGAAACCTATGCCCGGGTTGAGGTTTCACATCTCTGTTGAGTTGATTAAATGGATAGCTGGCACTGAGCGATATGGTCTTGCTTTCCTTCTTCATTTCTGTCTTTATGGTCCTGCTCCTTTACTTGTACCAGCTCTGGCACTCATCTTATTCCCGGGGAAGCTGATTCTTCATGCTCAATCAGCACAAAATTAATCCTAGAGAAAAGAAGTAGAAAGGTTTTCTGCCAGTTTGAGAAGCTGAGTCAGCTTCCAGAGGGGTCCCTTGCAAATCAGACCTGGTGCAAGGGCAGCAGTGCAACTGCCTCTTGTAGAGCAGTGAACCATTAGGTTGATTTAGCTGTCTTAGGAAACTTCATATCAATTAACTGATTCTGCCTTTCGAGTGAGATAGCACAATGGAGAACCGTACCAGTAAAGACAGGAATGACTGAAGGAAAAAGAAGTAACAATCAAGGGCAGTATTACGCTCAAGGACAAAAATGTGTCCTGTTGTATCAAGATATCATTACAACACAAAAAACATCACTGCTGAAGTAGCAGCAAAATAGATGTACTTCTTAGAAATAGAAATAACTTTAACCAAAAGCACACAGCTGTTCTCAGTTAAAAATCTCTACTTCTTTTGTAAGAAAGCTGAAGGATTATCTGCCTTCCTTCCTCTTAAAAGTATTTATTCTAGCTCTCTTACAAGTTTCAGAGAGGTAGAACAGGAAGCATTGGCAACTGAGGCAAATGCTCCCATTTACACTAAAGACAAAGTTTGCTGTATCTGTCAGACTGAGGAGTTCAGATCTTCAAAGCAAAAGCACTCCTTTGGAAGAAGAGGACTGTTACATAACACTTACCAGTTTCTCCAGCATCTCAGAAAATAGATCTTTTCCTGCAGAGTCAAAAATGAAGAATTCCTGAAAGCAGAAGCAGAAAGAAGGCCCTTGCCAGGAATACTGCAGTGTAGAGAAAGGTTTTGAAAGTAAATACTGGAACTTGCCATCCCTGTGTTTTGTTCAGTACGGCAGTCTCATGTCCCTAAGAGACATGCTCCTGGCACTGTGCATAACTCGATTTTCAGACAGTATGATAAAAGAAATGGCTATTTTTCACATATAAATGATAAAAGGATTACGTCCAGGGCCCTAGGCCTTGTTTCTACCTCTACCAGAAACAGAGCACTGGGAAGAGTGGGACAGTAAAAAGCTGATTTGCACTATTTCCATAAAATGACACACATGTCCACATTGCAGTAGTGGAAGTGTAGGGTATTTAAGAAAAAGGAACAGATAAGTTTCATCTTCCATAGTTCTAAGAAACATGAACTAAACCCGATTGTCCTAAAAGACAGAACAGAAAGCAAAAAGTGCTTGCAACAGCTTTGGTTTAAGATGTCCTGTTGGACACAACTATGTAAAACATATTTTAAGATTAAGCTAACCCTGGAGTATAAGAAATTGCACACGACCAGTCTCATTTCCTTAATGCAACTTAATGGCCTTATGAACATACAGTGCAATCTTCGAACGGAATGAGATGGAAAGTGAGGCTTGAGCTCCAGATGTCTCTTTCTGACCCAATTTATGTCACAGAAAAACTCACCACACTATCACTTGTCTCTGGAACTGATATAGCCTTCACCAACAGTTCAATGCCCGTTGTCTGTCAAGAAGAATCAGGAAAACAGGGATCAGAGGAGCTTCTAAGAGCCTGTCCAAGTGCATACCAACTATGCATCAGATTGAGGCAATTTTTGCAAATCATTACAATCCCATCAAAGAGACTGCTGGGAACTCACCAGTGCTCCTTATGGCTTTGGTAACACAGTCCTCCCTACATGTCACAGCTGTGTAGATTTGCTCAAATCGGAAAAAGACAGAGTACCAGTGTTCAGAGCTTTGTTTGTATACTAACGTATTAGTTGAAATCTGTGGGGCTACATTCACTGTCACACTGCTGCTCCAAAGCAGCCTCGGAACATTCTGCACCAACCATGTGATCAGCTAACATATGGGACTGAGGTTATTTGTGCCTCTTCCACCTTTTATCTCATTCTCCTTTGTAGCTTGTTTGTTTGTTCTATTTCCATCCTTAACTTCTGGTTTCCATCTTTATTTCAATGAATAAACATAATATAGGGTTATTTTTTTCCCCCCCGCACTCATATTTTCCTTTTTTTACTTTACTTATATTTACTTTTATTTTTATCCTGCTTCTGATTAGTCATCACCATTGATTATCTCACTGAAAGACTGCAAACTGTATCCTCTTCATCTGGGAACAGTTTCTGCAGATTATAATTATCTCGGGGATATGCAGAACATCTTCATGTTTGCATAGTGATAAGCACAATGTCCACATGCACACTGAATAGTTCGAATTAAGAGCTTTCTCCTTCAGTGATGCTTTTTCATAGAGTATTTCCTAAAGGGGAGAACTCTCTCCCACCACAAAAGCTCATGAAAATATTGGTTCAGAAGGAAAATTATAAAAATTAACTAATTTACTCTCCATTGTTTCAAAACCAGCACCCACATAATGTAAAAACTTACAGAAGATTAAATCATTTCTCTTCAGACTCAAAGGTGCAAGACAAAGAAAATTATGTAAGACCCACACTGAATGCCTCAACAAATCACACTATTTATTTTGTTCTAGGGCTTCTTATTTTCTCTCATGTAACTTAGAAAAGTTGCTAGACAGCAGATTGAGTTTGTTGTGTAACTTACACTTACCAATGTATAGTTCTTCTGAAAATGAGCCCCATCATTGCGGAACATCTGGGCTAAAGCACTCTTCCCCACAGCTGGATCACCTGCAAAACCAAAGATTTAAAAAATAATGAAATTATTTCATCTTAGAGAATCTTATTTTCCCTCAGTTCCATTCCTATCTTATGCCACGAGACACTGAATACTCCAACTCTGAATGCAAGCAAGGTAACTGTCACAAAATAATCTGAAGTGTACTACCCATATAATGAAATAAATATTGTTATTATGCATACTAATGCTGAAATCAGGTTTTTGCTCAATGAACAATAGTAAAGAGTTCCCAGATCGGGGTTTAATTGCTGCTGGTTTTAGAATTTGTGATTACAAATCTACCCTATAGCCTTTACCTAAGAACTCAAATTTTCCAGGTATGGTGTCACAAAGAAAATGACATCGTAAGGGAGACTGGGCTGCATATGCTGTTTCTTCTCCTTAAAACACACATTTCTGCAAATTCAAATCCTTGTTAGTATTATACTGAGTTTGGTGGAGAGACGGGTCTTCCAGATACAACAAAGCTGCTCAATCTGGTAACATTCCTCGATGAACTCTTCTTGCTGACCCTGCTAAGTGAGCAGCTCTTGCTGACTCAATGCTGCTGGTGGCTCATTAGTTGCATCCTGGGCATAACAGAAGCAAATGTCACTTGGCTGGAGAGGAAGCCTGCTGATTCATCCCTGTGAGGAAGGCAAACCAAAGGGCTTTTGTTTCTGCTCCTCTAGAACAAAGGTTTACTGGTGTCACTTGCATAACACTTTGGGCAAATTTCTGCCCTTCTTTGGCCCACTGTTACAATATTCTGCAAGACCTAAAGTGACCGCAGAGAACTGCGGAATTCACGTAAGCCCAAATCATTCCACAAAACAGACCACAGCCCTTGCAAAACAGAGTTAACTTAATGTTCCCAGGGAGCTTATCTTCTCTTCACATATTCTTTCAGCAGCCTGGATAGTTCAAAGGGACAAAAAACAGGAATTAAGTATCTCAGTGTTCTAGCTTTACCCTGAAAGGAACATTCATGATAGTCAAGCTTGGAACACAAATCTTCTGTTATATTGGTAATAAACAAACTCAGAGAGAGGTACATTTTGGCCCTATTAAAACTTCATAGATGGTGTTTAGAAGGAGATTCGGAAAGTTACCTCCTCACAGGATATTTCAAAGAAGAGTATTTTGGATACTAACAATTGCTCCTAGATGTATTAACCAAATGCAGCTCTTGTTTAAACGTTTTTAACATGCTTGCTTACTTTAAGCTGAGTTGGGTTCATAATATTTAGACAGGAAAATCTGGTAAATCAGCTTGTTTGTTCTCTGATCAGTTCAAGCTTGTGCTGAAGACAACACTGTTCTGAGTGGAAGCTATTCTGTATTTCAATAGATAATTAGATCTGTCTTTGTAAAATGAAATAGAGAAACACACACTGCTACAAACTGTGCAAGCTTCTTTTATTTTCAACATCCAGTGCAAATTCTAACCGAATGTGTTGCTTTTCTTTTGACAGCCTCAGCTTTTTTTTAATCTCATTTTTCTTCTTCTTTGCCATTCTCTTAGCCCATTACATCATTACACTTCTTTCTCAAGTTTCCTCGCAGTTTTCATTTAGTTTGGTCTCATTTGCAAATACTGCATCCCACCGAATTTATTCCGTCCATATTTCTGTTATTCTGCCAGAAACTGTTGCATGTCTCTAAAATGCCTACTACCGACAAGTATCTTTTTTACAAAGAAAACCCTTTCGTGGTGTCTCCAAAGTAAGTTCAAACAATATCTTCGTCTGTGTCAGTAAATTACCCTTGAGATAACACTGGAATCGCTTTCTATTGTCAAGTTAATAGCCTCTCTTCTGCTAACAAAAGTCCTTTCCCCTCTGCTGTTCTTCTTGACCTCATAGCAGCTCCCAATACTGTCAGCCATTCTATTCTTCACAGTAATTCCTTAGGTACACAAGAGTTTCTTGATCTGCCTCAGACGTTTTTGCTCCTACGAATGTAATTGCATTCTCTTGTTCTCTCTAGGTTGTTGTGGTTTCTCGTCTCTTACATCTATTTCATTATAGTCATCTCTCCTGAAGGAAAGAAGTTATTTTGCCCGGTCTGCTGCATTAATTATTTTGAACAAGATACAGATACTGTCCTAGTACTTAGGAGCACTACAAAGGAATCTGATTCTATGACATGGAACAGAGCATTTCTGTTGTTTGCATTGTGAACAGAATTGAAAGGGCAGCTTCAAACCCAGCTGAGATGAAGAACATAACTGAGTCACACAAAGAAAACCTATGCGAGCTCCGTAGTGTCATGGAATCAGCCTTTGGAAACATTAAACAAAGCCTACATAGGGACCTGGAAACTTCCAAATGGGAAGTGATGTGCAAGTTTCAAATCTTGAAGACGGGTAAAGTACTCATGCTGTCCACAGGAACTGTCTACAGGGGCAGCAGGGAGAATCACTCTTTGCCTTTGCCAAAGCTTGCACTCGGCTTTGTGCAAGCTGACGGTTACCTACTCCTGAGGAAAAAACAACAACAACAAAATAATCCACAAAGGTTTAATTCTGGATGAAAGAAAACAAATTTGGAGCAAAGAGCTAAACCCGAGAGCTGTCTGCACACCTAGGTTTTCTGGTTTTGTGCTCCTGGCTGATACCATGCGCTCAGTGAGGAGCCTTTCCTTCCTGCAGCATTCACAGTCGGCTGCATTTACTCTCAGCACCTCTCTAATCCATCCTGACTGAATAAAGCGGTGTCTTCACCTCACTTTTTTTTCTCAGATTAACCTCCAGTTCGCTTGGGGAAAAAGAAGCCTCTGTGAAGTAGTGATGCTTTGTTCTCCTTCTCATCCTCTTCGCCGGGGCTCTGTGTGCATCACACTCCCACAATCCCGCTATATCTGAGCCGAGCCCCCCTCCCCCTCCGCACCAATTCTCCTTTCCCACCAGCCTCGCGCACCCATTTGCTTCAGACCCTGCCCTTTCTCAGCCGATCCCACCGCGCTTCACGCCCTCCCACGCCAACTGGGAAGGCGGTAACAACCGCCCCGTCCCCCTGGGTGCTGCCCACCCCTCTTCTGTTGCCTCTGCCGATCTGCGAGGCCGCAGGGCCCGCCGCCACCTCCTTCCCAGGGATCCCGCCTCGCTGAGGGGGCCTGGCTGTCCCCGCGAGGCGGAGGAGGCCGGACTCACCTGCCAGCAGGCACTTGGCGGAGAGCTTCACCATCGCCCCGGCCAGGCGGAGGCAGAGGCGGCGGGCCGGCAAGGCAGCGGCTGCCGCCACAGCGCTCTGCCGCGGCCCTAGCAACAGCGCGGCCCTAGCAACGGGGCGCCCCGCCTTCCTCCAGCGTGCTCAATCCGGTTGGCTGTGAGCTCTGCTCGTCAAGGCGACCCGGAGTTACTATTGGTAGATGAGTCTTTGCCCGCCCTCCGAGCGTCCTGTCACTCGATTCCGAGTCCTCGGCCTTTCTTGTGGCTAAGGCGGGGCAGAGCGCTCAGGGGGCGGTGCAGCTGTGGTACGGAGGGCTGCGGCGGGGTGTTGTCTGCCCAGCAACTATCTACGTAAGCGAGGCCGACTTGTTATTGGGTAGAGCACAGGGGACAGTACCAGGTAGCCAAAATTAACTCACCTTGAAAAGAACAGAAAATAAAAAAATTGTGGGCAAAAGGCTACATAATAGGAGTTTGGAAGCACTAAGGAGCAAAAAGACAAGCGAGAGTGAGTACGAGAAGCCTTCTTTTCCTACCTACCCCTTTTCCAAGCAATGGGATCTTCCGTGTAGGAGTGCCCTGACTCACATGCATGGCGGGATCCTTTCCTGCGCATGCGCCTCACTGGAGGCCAGATGGTTCGGGGTGTTATACCCGTTTGCTTGGCGGGTGGGCCTTGTGCCGCCACTGGTCGTTAGGGGTTGGGGGTGAGAGCAAGTGCAGAGTCCTACACCTGGGGAGGAAAGACCTTCTGCAAGGAAAACAAGCTCGTATATTTCCTAGTTCCTGACGCTGAGTCCCTCCTCAGCTTCCAGGTTCACGTTCTTCCCAATTTGCATATCACATGCACATCCCCTAAGCGTCTAGTTGACAAGAGTCCATCTTTGTCTCTCCAAGTGAGCAGAGTCCATGACTTAGTCGCCAAGCCAGTATCTCCTGATGTATATTTGCTGGATAAGTTTGTTTCTTCTGGTGCAGTTCTGGGTGCAAATGTATGTTTTAAAGCGGTTACATTTGGCTGCCCTCCCCAGCAATTTCCCCAGGGGAGGAGAGTACATAAATTAACACGCCAGCCATACTCTCCTTTTATCTCTCAAAAGTGCACATACGCTATTCTTTAACCGTAGGCAAAAACTTATACATATCACGGGTTCTGAGGTATGTCCCTTTGGTACAGCATTCTATTACTTAAGTGGAAACAACATCTCATTCCATTACTTATGCAAAAACAATATTTCATCTCCCACAAAGGCCACATCTGGAGTGCTGTGGCAAGTTGTGAGCTCCCCAGTTCAAGAAAGACAGGGAACTACTCAAGAGCCCAGTGGAGGGCCACTGAGATAATGAAGGTCCTGGAACATCTCCCTTATGAGGAAAGGCTGAGAGCCCCAGGACTGTTCTGTCCGGAGAAGGCTGAGGGGAGACCTTGTCAATGCTTATAAATATCTCATAGGTGGGAGTCAAGTGGTTAGGGCTAGGCTCTTTTTAGTGGTGCCCCACATTAGGACAAGGGGCAACTTGCACAGACTGGAATATAGGAGGTTCTGTATGAACACGAGGAAAAATTTCTATACATTGTGGGTTGCAGAGCTACTGGAACAGGCTGTCCAGAGAGGTTGTGGAGTTTCCTTCTCCGGAGATATTCAAACTATCTATTATCTACTCCATGGAACCTGCTTTAGCAGGAGGATTGGACTAGATGATCTCTAGAGGTCCCTTCAAGCCCCTGCAGTTCTGTGATTCTGTTCTATTTTTGCAACCTTTGCATTATTCTTGTATATTTGTAATATTGTCCCAGCTTACTGACAGGTTTGTATGTGAAGGCTTTGAGGCTTCATTATGATGTACTTAAGATTTATTGATCATGTCGATAATGTAAATGTAAAGTAGTATCCATCAGCATTTACCAAGGTCTCAAACATTTCTACCATTTCACACTGGGGACAATGTAATAGAAGACATAGACTGTGCTGAAGGTGTAATTCTCATTTCTGTTGAGAAATTCTGCTTTGAACGTGGCTATATCCTGTATCATGTTTGTTACTTTTCTGCTAGCACCCTGGTCTTTTGTCTCATTCCCTCTTTTCCTGCTTACCTCTGTATGGACTTAGCATGCAGCAGGGACTTGTATCCTCACTTTATTTCAGCTGTCCTTTTGCCCCACACATTTTATTTTTTTTCCTCTGCCTGATTTCTTCTAGGTAAAAGTCCTTCCCTTGTCTGCATTGACAGTGATAGATTAAGGATGGAATTACTTATCTACACTTTATAATCCAAGCAGAATTGCATTCTGCTGTTTGCAGTCCACAGAGGTTGCTGCTGAATAAATTGGAGTACTGGTAGCTGTGCTCACTGAAGCTTCTCTCATCTTGAATACATGAAGAGGGAGGGGGAAAGAAACCCTGCAGGCTTGAAAAAAAAACAAACCAAGCATAACACAAAGCAAAACACCGAAAACCACTGCACAGGGTGAGGTTCTTACCCCAGAGAATTGTTGATTAGGTTAAATCCTGTACTTAGCAGCAAAAGAGAAATAGAGCCCTCCTTTACTCACACATTGAATTTCTTTATCAAATATAGCAAGATTCCTTAAGTGTGGGAATTGCCCCTTGTCTAACGTTAGCAGGATAAGCTGCCCTGGCAGCTGCAGCACCATGAAATTTGAAATCACGTTCCTTAAGGCAATGGTCACAAAACAGCAAATAAACAGCATGTGGGGCTCGCAGTTCATCAGGCTCCAGATAGCACTGTGGCTCCAGCAGAACTGGCAAAGAATGGCAACAGCGAGGTAAAGTAGGGCTTTGCAATAGGGATTAAACAAAGGTCATGCGGTCTTTTAGACTGATAAATGGTTTGTGTATCTGTAGGATGCTTAACTATTCACTTTGTGGTGTCCTTCACAACATGTACCTGTTAAAAAGTCATTCTGGTGAGGCAGAACTCACTGATGTTCCTAGGACTTGGTTTTGCATTTCAAATTCAAAGATTCAGGGTATGTTCTGGGTTCAGTAGATTACAACTTGTGTCTTGAATGGGCTGAGGTTTCTGAGGTACTAATGTAGCTATGCTTGGAGTCAGCAGTGCTTCTCAGGAGGGCATTAATGCTGAAGAAAGGAACTAGTAGATCTTTAGGTAAGAACTTGCTTAAATACAAACTGTATCGTCAATTCCTTTTTAAATCTTATGTTGCTAAAAACAGTCAATATGACAAAACAGCATAACAAATACCTTGAAAACTGATGACTATTCAGAGTTCTAGTGGCTCTTAATCTGTACACATTCTCACAACATTAACTATGAGTATTCAGTGATTTGTCTGGAGAGCTTTGAAAACTGCAATAACCTAGGGGGGATCCCTCACAATTGCCTTTTATTTCTTTTCTTTTCTTTTCTTTTCTTTTCTTTTCTTTTCTTTTCTTTTCTTTTCTTTTCTTTTCTTTTCTTTTCTTTTCTTTTCTTTTCTTT
>NC_034409.1:52288582-52341853 GCF_002078875.1 Numida meleagris | reverse complement strand
CTTTTCTTTTCTTTTCTTTTCTTTTCTTTTCTTTTCTTTTCTTTTCTTTTCTTTTCTTTTCTTTTCTTTTCTTTTCTTTTCTTTTCTTTTCTTTTCTTCAAAGTGAGACTATTAGCACAGAAGTACGGATATGAATGCTTTCTATATCGCTGTTGATTGCAGGTCTTCTGATCTTGCTCTTTTGTGGTAGGGACCAAGACTTGGATATGAAGGGTTTTTGGATGAGACTCTGCACTGAAATTTAAGATGATTATGAAATGGTGGAATCAGCCAAAGGATTTTTTGGCAGCTACAGCAGCACTTCTGACTGATCTGGCATATCTGCCATTTGTTTCTGATGTACTATGTTGGGAAAGTGGAAGTTAGAAATGAATGGTGGTTGTAGCATCAATAAAAAGTGGTAAATTATTATATGTAGAGTAGGTACCTCTGCAAGGTTATCGACTTGGTTTGAGTATGCTAATTTTAACTGTTTTGTCTTCTGTTCTGATGAATATGGAGTGAGGGACAGATTTCTCAAGGATGTGTTCAAATCCACAAGGATAAAGATAAAGAGAGTTATTTGGAATAATTATTCTGAATATGCCTGGAAAAAATCCAGCTTGAATCTTTCTTATTTGTTTGCTCTTGCGTGTAGTAAATAGGAAAATCAGAGTCACATTTCAGTGTCAGATTGCACTGCAAAATGGTAAGGCTAGGAAAAATACTGGGAAGAGAACTCAAGTATTTATGCAGTTTTTAGCAATATATCCCAAAACATTAGACATGGATATCTGATTTGGAATCTGAAGCCTCATACAGAAGGCTGTATATAGGTGATATATATCTATATATGATATAGGTTTCTTAGTTGTGGTTTGTGTGTTGGGACTAAGGACTTAGTGTGTCCTTGTATGTGGACATGTAAGTGAGCACTGAGTATGCTTCTGCATCAGTGGGAAAGGGGCCGTAAGACACAGAACATAAGAATATATGACATCTTCAGATGTGCTACCCATAATTTAATTATGCCATTTGTCATGTGCTGATGATTATTATGGTATCAGCTGAGAATCTTTTTTTTTTTTTTTTTTTGGATCTCTGGCTGCTGTCAATGCTTAGAAAACAGCTGCTAGGTATACACTAATGCTACTTCTTATATTAAAAACTATAAGACAAACTACATCCAGATAATGAGTTTTATAAAGAGTAAGTAGTGATGTTTTGATCCTAAGTTTTTAGGGTTTGAATTGTCAAGATTTTCTCTGCCACCATGACTGTTAGAATTTTTTGGCCTTTCCTGACAACTGAGAGTCAACCATGTGACCACAGCTTTCGTGGGAGATGGAGAAGAGAAATACTTGAGACTCCTAAAAAAAATCAGAAGCCTGCAGCTTGCTGTTTTCTACCATCTCCACTTGTCTAAAAGGTTAATATTTGAGCACAAACTTTTCCATACTATGCATGTCCTTTCTTTTCAAGGTCAATTTATGATCATGTGTTTATATTATAATTAAACCTCTCCTTCTCCAAGCTATTGAAATCCTCTAATCACCTGCTCTGGATTTTTATCTCCCCAAGTCCCAGACCCCGAATTTCTGTGTTGTTCACCCTCTGGCCTCTGTGTTACAGCTTTCTCTCTCCATAAATTTCTAGCTGTCTAGTACTAAAAGCAAAGTTCCCCCTCCTGAATTCCCAGTAGCTGTTCACACCAGCTACTTCCTTCCCATTTGCTGTTGAGCCTTGCTAGATGAACTCTTCATCACTTTCTTCCTACGGATGTGGAGCCTTGGTTCCTGCTTCTGATGAAGTCTTAAACACCTTGGCTACAGAGTGAACTAATAAAAATTCTGAAAGAGTAGGATCCCGAGCTTGTAAAAAGAGTGTACATTCTGGGGAAAAAAAAAATTACATGGGGAGCCCTTCATTGTTAACGTGCCCTGTGGTTTGTATTCAGTAGACTAGGTGAAATTTTAGGCTAATTTTGACCTATTAGCCCTTTGGTGAGAAATAAGTTACATTATACCAGTTATCTTCCTTTGGAGCATTCAAAATGAAGATACACTTGAACGCTAGGATCCTCAGCAGGCAAAGAAAAAGATGTAGGCTCATTAAATTTATGGGCAAATGTCTCTTAAGTCTCCTCAGCTTTGCTAAGAAGACTATCACGTGTGAACAAGAGAGTTAATGCATGCAGGGAGGAACAGAGAAACACTGGCTCTAGTAATGGAGATTGTTACAGAACATAATTGAACACTGACTGCAGCAAAGCTGAAAGGAGACTTGCATTACAATTACATAAAATCTTTATTTTTTCCCCTAACCTCTGATTTGAGCTGTCTGACTAAGAGCAGGTGCTGGGCAATAGCTCAATTTCAACAAACCACTGCAGCTGAAAGAGTGGATGCAGTTGTGCTGCATCCAGCAAAATTGAAAATTACTTTAAGAAGGGGGATGGAATGCAAATGTTTTAAGACAGAAAATCTTCATTCATTTACAGAAGGAAGCCTAAAATTAGCAAAGCCACATAATTCTAATTTGTCTCTATATTAGAGCAGTAATAAGTGCTTGACAATTTGCTCTTACCTATATATTTTCATATACAGTGATGCATTTTTAAAACTGCATTGCATTATGGAGCTACTGGAAGTGAACTTTGTTAACCATTAAAATTAAAAAGTATGCTTCCAGGCAACATTTCCAAAACATAAAATTGGCTCTAAACCATTTGGCTTTTCAGCAGCCCACAGCCTGTCCCTCCAGTAATGCCTATTAGGCATTTGACCTCACTCTCTCCATCTCTCTTTACCTTCTTACAGCTCTAGTGTGGCAAAGTTGGGATTAACAGATAGTTACTGTATTCTTACCATCTGACAGCTTGAGTATCTGTTTGTGAATGCCAGTGTGGTACCACTGTAACGCCAGTGAAACCATATGTATTTTTGTACATGAGCTGTTAATGGCTCAAGATGAACATCCCCTCGAATTAAAACCTGTAGTATTATGAGTTGGCCATTCTCATTCAGGCACTGACAAGATCCTTTCACTTAGATTTTCCTAGATGGAAGACCAAGTACGTTTATGAAAAAAAAATATTTTCTGGCTACATGATACATTGCCTAATTAAGTACCTTCCAGTGTTTTTATTTAGATCCTTTTATATTTGTATTATTATATTATTGTAGCTACTGCAGTTCCTTCTATTTATTTGGCAGCTGGAGAAGTGACTCTAATATTTGCATTTATATTAATTTCTGTGTTTAAAAGTATACCAAGCTTTGTCAGTTTATTAACTAGGAGAGCACTAACCAGAAATGTACCTCCTCCCATGTGAAGTAATTGTCCCACAGTAGGAGATCCTACAGTGTGGGAAGGTTTTGACAACTGATCGCTCATTATCACAGCTAACCTCCTCCAGAAACATTTTGCTTTGCTCTCACTTATTTAATTGAAAAGCTGTATTAGGTGTGGGATTTCTAAAGCAAATTTCTCTTTGGAAAAGAGAATCTGCCAAAATATTCTTTGAGAATGAAGGTGTGTTTGTGCGGCAGTTCAGATTCAGACACACCTGAGCAATGAGAGGCCAGGACCTAGAGGAGATATTCTAATGGCTTGCATGTACTGAATTTGTGCTCTTGCATCTTTGACATTCTTAGAAAAATGTCAGCAAATGTCAGCTTGATTTTGATGGGTTGATGTATGCTCTGAAATTTCTCTTTCATTTGCAGTTAATTTATAAATAAAATCATTTTCTTTATCTGCTGACAACATAAATCTCCACCTGAGATTTTTGAGTCAAATGAAATTCTTTCGTGCTTTATGATCATTAATATAAATCCTGTGGGTTAATTTGTGTCTTCGGTAAACCTCGTGTAAATTCACAGTCTTCAGTGTTAACTTGTTTGGTTGAGGCAGAACTTATTTAAAATATTGTGAAATTATGTAATTTTTAATTCCATAGCAAGAACAGTATTAAGTGTTTCAGATGGAATATTGTCAATGTTCAGAGGCTTTGTTAAAGTGGTGTTGCTGGAGAGCTGGACTGCATTTCCAGTCTTTGAAAATATTTAGAAACTGGAGGAAAGTGTCCTTACTTTCCCCTTAAAGATGCAAAGTCAGAGAAGGCAAAAGAAGCAAATGAGAAAGCTTTTCTTCAATGAAGTGAAGAGTGGAAGCATTCATGGGACGTTAGGCAGTGATATGCTCGTGACTGGTAGATAGTCTGTAAATATAAATTCTACCTCAGTTTTTGCAAAATGAACAGGTGTTATAGCCTCCAGACCATTGATTCCAAAAATAAGGCATGTGGAAAATTGCTGATCCATGAAACCCCATTAAAAGCTTGGCAGGACCTTGTGAAGCACAAACAATTATGTATTTGTTGGTTAAAGGTTTGGTACTGGTAAACAGTGATCTTAGGAATGCTGAGAGTTGACGATGATCTGTTGGTGTAAATCTTCTTTGTTATATTTTGTCATTTGTCAGGAAATCATATTTTGTCTATGACTTGAGGATCTGGTTCTTCCTTTGGAGCTGCATCTGAGACAGATCTCTGTTTCTTTTCTGGCAATGTATAATATCAATATGAATAAGTAGTATGTTTTTTGAATGGGTAAATGTAATTTACGTGTCTTAAGTCATTCAGTTGTGTCTTGTTACAAGCCATTGGCTTTGTACCTAATGAAGGGATGTGCATTGGTTATTTAAGATTTTGTCTCCAATGTGATGACTGGAGTTGTTGCTTTGTTTGTTTGTTTGTTTAATAACTTCTGCTGTGTTACAACCGGGGAGTAAACTACAGCGGATTTACTGTTCATGACAAAGATGAATAATGCCAATAAAGAAAATTAAGGCAAATGTTTCTCAGAGAAGCTTAATTTCTGTGCAAATTAACACATCTTTCTGTATGAAATTGTACATCACAGGGTAATGTGGATTTGTTTTTTTTTTATTATTTGTCAGACATACTATAAACCACACTCTGCTGGAAAGCCTGATTCAGTTTTACAGCAAATTCTGCTTTCTTCAGTCTTCACAGTAGACAGTCTGTGACAGTCTTAATGATATTAAAATGAATCATTTAATACATTATATGTGTTCTATTTTCTATTTTATTGTAGAATTATACGTTTGAACTTGCTGCATTTTGAGTCACAGCTGGGGAAATTCCACCAAACATTAGGGGGTCACGAAAGTTCGGAGAGTTTTTCTTGCCTGGAAATGGAACAATTCAAGATTTGGGAGTGGTCTGGAAGTGTTTTGGGAGGGAGAGATAAGAATTGAAGACAAACACTGAGAAATGAGCAGTGAAGGAAGTGGTAGTTTAATACCTGATAAAATAGTCCTTTTAGCTTCGGGCGGATATGTATTTTCATTAGACACCTGTGTTTTTTTGTTCTCTACTGCTAAAGGCATGAAATACTGAAATTTGAACTTTGAATTTAAAATCCAGTTAAGAATAATGGTTCAAAGCAGAGTTTGAGAGTTCTGGTGGTGTGGGTAGATGACCCAAGTGTACTGGCTGCGTATTTGCATAAACTAACCAAAGATGTGGATAGTGAGGTTTTAATTCTTGTATAGAATATTGAGTACTGTCTACCATGAAAAGTGAATGTGCTATGCTGGAGGTCTCTGAAGCTATTGTAAGTGGTATCCTTATTGTAATTTTTTCTATTTGAGAGTAGAAGGATGTTTCTTTTAACCTTATCTAGTGGAAAAATATAGGCCAATTATGCCCTAAGTGTTGCTTGTTCAGGAGTGATTGAGGGACTAGTGGGAAAAAAAAAGACTGATGTAGGAATCGTTGGGATCTTCAGACTTTTACACCAGTAAATTATCTCAATTAATGTTGCTTGAACTTGATTGATTTCCAACAGTGTGCTATAAATCATTTTATAGACTCATTAATGGCGGTGTTTATTTGCTGTTTGTTCTATTGTGATATTTTTTGGCAAAGCCCTGGATAAAGTTAAGTTTTTATCACATACAAAGATGCATTCAAATGTAAGACAGACAGAGAATATAAAGCCTTTGGCTATATAACGATTTTTATGATGATTCTTTGATTAAATGGATCTTCATTTGTGATGCTTCTGCGTTTGGAGGACTGATATTTTTTCTGTAGCCCTCTATACTCTTGTAATTACGCTTTACTACCACTTGAGGTCAGCAGCTGCCGAGAAAAAAAATAAATAAACCCTCTCACTTCGTCGCGATACATTTTCATTTGCTTTATTTGGATACTTAAAAATCAATACATTTTTCAGATCCATATATACATTGTGAAAAACTAGAGGATTTCTTTTGGATGAACAGCAGCTTCAGCAAAAAGTCTTCCTTGTAAGTGACTATAGAGGGAAAACCTAGAATGGCTTTAGGGAGTGTGTATTGGCTTCGCAAGTAGCATCAGCAATTGCTGTGGCAGAGAATGGAGCTCTGTACAATGTGGTGGTGACAGAGTTTCAGTCATAACCTTTTTTAAAAGTATGAGATTAATGATAATCAGAATGGATGAAGGTATTACTGCTGCAGAGAATTAGTTTGGAATCAAAAAATGGCCAATACCTTTCCTCTTATTTGACGTATTAATCAATGTTCTGTCAAAATGTGGGGGAGGTGTTGTCTAAAAGTGATTTATTTACACTCTAATCTTTGATTTAAAAGAAAAAAAAAGGGTAAAAAGCAGTAGCTTGGCTTCAAAGATACTGACAGAATTTTGGGAAAGAAGCATTTGGTTCTTTGCTCTGTCATAGCCTTACTGTTGGCTACTTGCTTCTTTAGCTTGAGTCTCAGTTTCCAATATGTAACTCAAATAAAGATGTTCACTGGTCTTGATAGTTTTAGAAGATATGTTTTTCTGAATTTTTTTTTTTTTTTGATACTCCATTTTAACAGCGGGAATGTCAACAGCAGCATCACAGCCAAGTCTTGATGCCCCTTTCCTCACATTCATAATGTTGTCTCTTTTGAGTAATGCATTCTTTCTGTCCTAAATACTTGTATAACACTGCTAATAAACATATCCTATGTTTCAAAAGTGATCATGTTTTAATATTTTACGAAGTTATCCCTATGCAGGATGAGCAACAACTGATATTGCTGTCAAACCTTTTATCTTAAAATCCCCCTGCACCAGGCAGATTTAGCAAATTGAACAAATAATTCACCAGTCACCAAAATGTGTCAGAGAAGATGTAGGTTAACGTATAGGAAATTTGTTTTAGCTATAACAGCTGATTAAGTCAGAAGAACAAACTGCCAAATGAAGTTGGGTGATTGCCATTACTAGTGATTTTCCAGGCTATGAGTTTGCATCCATCTATGGCTTAAAAATAATGCAGTCAGTTCTGCCACAATTCAGAGCTTGGACTGAATGACTCATTTTATGCAAGTTTTATCCCAAATAATTATTTGAAGTACTTCCCTCTTTACCCTAACTAGGGATAAAGCAGCAGAGGTGTCAGCAATAAATAAAATAAAATAAAATTTTCACTCAACGTGTGTCAAGACTATGTGAAATAAGAAACAAGTGAAAGTGAGAAAGAGTGAAGGCCGGATTGATGTGTCCTTTATTATTTTAACAGTGTGTTTCAGCACAGTTACAGAGTTGCAGGATTGCGGAGAACAGAGCCGGAGTATAAAATAACATAAATAAATAGAACAGGAGCCAAAGCAGTCAGCGGGAGGTGGTTGGAATTGGGCAGTGAAAGATGGGTGAAGGGTTTGCATTGGTTAAAGCCTTTATGATTCAGCCACCATAGTTGCAAATTCTGGAGAAGGGAAAACAAAAAAATTTCAAATGTTAAAAAAGGGAGATATAAAGAAAGAAGAATCATATTAGAATGATTACAGATTCACTGACGTAGCAGGAACGTCACAATAACAGAAGAACAAAAGAAATCCAAGTTAATTAAAGTTAATTCCTAAGTCGCTATTGACTTAGGAAATCTTGTAGTGAAGTGAAATAATTTTTTGAGGGCAAGGGAGAGAGATGCTACGCGTGCCAGACTGTCAGAACTGTCTGCTGCTTTTCATGTGAAGATCTTGATTCATTTCCTGTTTTTCTTTTGTAAATCTCAATGGGATGAAGGCAAGAACTAGAAATTTAATTCTGCAGTCAGATGAATTTCCTTTGTATTAGGTTTTGGCAAAGAGACCCATGAATGAGTCTTTCAGAGTCTTTGTGTCCCGATGTTATAAATATACTACATGCAAACTCAATTTTGGATGGGCAAATTGACTGAAAATGATAGATTACACAACAGAAGGCTGACTCTGCTGTAAAAACCTACGTAGTAATCTTGACCACACTGTTGATGATGAGAATAATTCCTGTGATTTCTGAGGGCTGGGATTTTACTTTGTGGCTTTTATTAGTGTTATACCCATAATGCTTACACACAGGTATCTATCTACCTGCGGTTTGGGATAATTTTATGGTGTAATATATATAATGCCTTTCAGCACTGTATTACCTATGGAGGTTAAAATTCCTAACTCCATCTAACCTTGGATGAGTCACAGTTGTATGTACCCAAAAGGGTTAAGGATGAGAGATTGGAGGGAATCCCAGGAAGGGAAGCGAAGATGATGGGAAGATTAGAGGGTCTACAGAAAGGGCGGTTTATGGGTTTAACATAATCAGCCGAGAGGACAAGGTGACAAATGGGAGGGAGACATCTGTAAAAGCTCAAAGGAAAATTATTGAAATTTGACATAATAAAGAGCAATGTCTTTCAACTAAAAAAAGCAGGTGAAAATTAGGCATTTTACAGAACATTCTAACGTCCAACTGAAAAATGCTAATCTCTAACTCCATGATATTTTTCCTGATTGGAATGTACAAACAAATAATACTTTTGATGATGTGTCCAAAAATATTTTGCCAAACACTCACATGCCAGACTGAGAAATAAGTGTCAGAGGGGTTTAAATTAAATCCACAATTGTCCATCATTTTGAAAGAAGTAAATCCAAATTAGGATTAGTTATGTGGATTACTTAACATGAAACATGTTTAAATCCTGTACATGGTGGGGCTACTTAGATCAGAAGAGTTGCAAACTGAATTTAAGAGGTAGCATAAACCACTTGTGATAGAAATTCAGACTATTCTGGGCAGGAAGGGAAAGTGGTATTAAATCAGTGCATGAATAGATCCTATAGAGAGAAAGACAAACTTCCATGGATGAAACCTTTCTAAAAGGGAAAACTAACAATGCGTATTCTATTAGAACAAGTTGTCATACTTGCTACTGCTAAATTAATTCAATTTTAAAACAAATTGTATCTACAGAATGTACTTGGAAAAGGTTATTCAACTTGAAGCAAGAAAATTTCTATACTATCTTATGATAGTGTTTTGTCACTTGATGGCAATGTATTTCAAAGGTACTTTCTGAAATCCACCAAACCATAAAACCATAAAAAGTTCCTTCATGAATTATTACTCTACGCCTTATACTTTTTCCAGTATTTTCAATATACTTTATAGATATTTCAGAGATGCTCCTGTTGAATAATTTTCTAAACTAGTTTGCCAGTTATTTTCATATGAAGGTTAGCTCAACTGCAGGTGGCTCATGGATGCATTGTCACAAAGCATATTCATACATGCAAAACTTCTGGGATAAGGCACTATTTACTAGACCCTGTATGTTGGTCATTTTGGTGTTTATTGCAGTTGAATGGCCTGTTGGTGAGATAACCCTTCTGACTGACTGCATCTTCTTCTACAGCTGCAATTCGCCTTCCAAACAAAAATAAAAATGCACAAATGATAGTTTTCAGTTACAAGGATTTAGAGTATTTTACTAGCTGTAAAAAAGCTCTGTCATTAAAGCTCTGATTTAAAAGAAGAGGGTTGTCCCACTGTGTTTAGTACAGTTTAGTAGTATATATTAGCCTAATGCATACCTGGTAGTACTTTACTGAAACGACAGATTTAATTACAGAGAACAAGTTGTAGAATAGTAATTTCTCTCACTGGATTCTTTTTTTTTACATTAGCAAATATATTTATAATGACTTACATTAATTTATTAAAAAAAAAAAAAAAAAGCAAAAAAACAGAGGGATAAGAAAAGGGCTTCCAAAAGATTTTTCTCAACTTTTAGTCGTGGCAAGGTCATGGCATATCAGTTGTAATTTTGAATGCATGGTGCCTCATTTTTGCAGCTTTTAAAGAAAGTATTTGGAACATTTGTAGAAGTTTTAGAAGTTGACCTGTATTGAGTAAAAGACTTTGACTTGGGATATTTTTTTTTTATTTTGTTCCATCTACAGCACACAATCTTTGAAAATTCTTTATATATATATATACTTTCTAAAGTCTGTTAGTACTAAGAAACTGAAAAGCATGATGTGTCTGTCCACTGCCAAAAAGTTCGATAAAGCTTCAATTAAAACAAAAGTCTTCCTTTTTTTCCCTGCCTCTTTCTTACAAGCATTCTCCTGAAGTTGACAGTGCTACTTCAGCATCACTTCACAGTCCAATCTGAAAGCTAATGTTTGTAATTTTATTAGATGACCAACCTGGCTTTGGCCTAGACTTTTTTTTCAAATTCTTCATTTTCTGTTCACATCAGTGAAGCAAAAAGGGGCTTGGCATCTCAAAGAAGGAAACTGTCTTGCATGAATGTGCTGCAGTTTTTCAGCTAGTTGAAATGGGCTGAGCAACCACAAATACAAATCTCAATTCAGTAAGTTGATACAATAATTTCTGAGCTGAACAGTCTTGCAGAAATGAAAGAAGGCTTTAAATGAAAGATCTAAGAGAAGGATTTGTAATATGAGACCTGTTATGGAAAGAGGGCTGATTAAGAGGTTGAGATTAATGTTTGTGGTGAAACAGCTGAGAGAAACAGCTCTGTGGTGGTAAAAGACAATCCATTAAGCCCAACTGCTATGTGATGTGATGTACATTTATGACTGTGTTTAATTTAGGTAGTTAATTCTCAGCACTTATAATCTGGAATTGGATTTATGAACCAAAGGAAAAGGCGTGAGGTATCAGTCATCCTCGCCCTTTGGTCACAGTCCCAGATGTTACCTTTGCCTGTTCTTCCAGCCTTCACGGTGTAACTGTCAGACTCAAATTTAAGAAGGGAAAAACGAACAGATTTTGTAGAGTAGTGATGTGGCCAGAAGAAGGAAAGGAAAAGAAGCTCTTCATTCTCATTATCTGGTGTAAATTCAGAGTAATTCTATTTCAGAGTTAAGGAAGAGTGATAATTGCAGAAGGAGAAAAAGAAAAGAAGCGTTTCATATTGCTTCGTTATAGTGTACTAACTCTCAGGCATTGTATCAACTTTAGAAAGGTGCTGTGGTCAATCTTGCATGAAAATGTTAATGTCATTCTTTCATATTAGCCAAAATGGCTCTGCCATATACTTCTTTTATTCCAGTTGAGCTGGTTTTTGTTTTGCAGCCTTCTGCATAACTGAGAATGTGTCTGACATGAAGTTGGCCAATCAGCTGCAAGCTTACTTACCTGAATCAAGTTGCTTCTGAAAATTGAGCCCACTGACTTTAGGATCAGTGCCACTCATTTTAATGGGAATAGGAAGGACCCATATAATCAAGCATATCAAATGTTAAATAATGACATACTCCTCAGCTTCAGTAACGCTGCTAAAGTTTAGGAAGAACTTCCCCTGAGCGCTTCACAATTGCTCCTCTACAACCATAATATAGTCACCATCTGATAAATTAACAACTTTTAGATTAGAAATAGGATGATAGGTTGCGGTTGGACTTGATGATCTTGAAGGTCCTTTCCAACCTGAGCAATTCTATGATTCTATGATTCACTGATATGCCATTGTGCTACAAGCAGAGGCTTCAGCTAATATACCGCCTGACCGTCCATGGATGACACTATGTCATTGCTTCAGCTTCTAAACTAGGAGGCTGTTGGATGACCTCATTTTGCCTTTTATTCCTTTTTTTAATTGCTTTTTATTTGGAGACATTTTTTTTTTTATTGATCTCAGAGTCCAGATAACAGAGATGTGAGGTTATTATTTTATTTTATTATTTTTTTTTAAGATATGTTTACACTTCAACCTACCATGTAGCTTATCAGCATGGTGAAAACTTAACAACTGCCTGCTGTTTGGGTGATTTAGTGCTCTGGCCACAATCCCCTGCTATCATCTCCTGTAGTGAGGAAGGATGTAATTCAGAAATGCCTCTTCCAGTTTGAGAGCAATGAGGTCTTCAGGTGTGAAGACCTACACAGACACTAGCAAAGAGGATAGGCTGTTATTGGGTGGCATTGTGGCGGCAGCCTGACTGTACTTTGAGTTTTAAGGACATTGCGAGACTTTGAACGATTTCAGGAAGCATTACTTTCTTCTTTACTAGTCATCAAGGCAAAATGCTGGTACTCAGCTATTTTCTTTTCTAAATTTTATATTCACAGCCCTCTGTGAAGTCTCAGTGTCCTGACCTTCACTGCGCTGAAATCCACAGGAAGGATGAAATGACTTTAAAAAGAAGTTGCGTTGGTGTTCCTTCCTATGTCCCTTAATTACCAACTAAACTCTAAACTCTTGCCCCCTCTAGTGTCAGAATTCGGGTCCTGTTCCCCCTGAAGCCTGCAAGTAAGGTGCAGGCAGTGTAGCAAGACTTGACATTTCATTAAACCCACGTTGTGCCCTTCAGAAGGTCACAGCCCACAGTGATTCCTGGATTTACTCGGTTCTTGTATGTAAGAGTAATATTCGATTTTTCCTATCGAAGTTTATTCCCCTGGTTACATACCATCAGCGCCAATTTTGCCATCACCGTCCTTATCTCCAGCAGCCAGAAGAGCCTTTGTTTCTTTGTCTGATAGGTCTCTGCCATCTGGGGTAAACCCCTTCAGTACAAACCTAAAGAGGAGGAATGGAAAAAGGGGAAACTGTTGTTGCTGGTTTGTTTGTTTGTTTCAGAACAGTTTCTCTTAGTATTTATTTGCATCGCTGTTTTGCTATATGAGGTGGAATCCATGGTTGTGTCTTCAGGAAAGGTCATAGAATCACAGAATCATGGAGGTCGGAAAAGACCTCTAAGATCACCCAGTCCAACCACCAGCCCATCCCCACCATGCCCACTGACCATGTCCCTCAGTGCCACATCCACACGGTTCTGGAACACCTCCAGGGACGGGGACTGCACCACCTCCCTGGGCAGCCTGTGCCAGTGCAGCACCACTCGTTATCATCCAGAAAGGGCACTGTACTCTGAGTCTAAGTGAAGTACCATCTGTGAGGTACTGATCACTCAGGTGTTTGAGGGATCCCGCAACCAGCTACCTCCAACACACTGTAGTTCTTACGACCAGCAAACAGCCGATTATTGCACACAATACCAGCTGGGAGATTAAACCATAAGCTATTATCTAGAGACTTGTGGAAAGGAAATCAGACTCTTAAGGTGAGGCTATTTGAGAAACACCATATCTTCACTTACTTTAACTCTTCCTCTTCGATGAAGCCACTCCGGTCTTTATCAAGGATATGGAAGACCTTCTTCACGTCTTCCGGGCTCTTCTTTTTCAATCCTACCATCTCGAAAAACTTCTTGTAGTTAAAAGATTCAGCTGCTATAAGGGGGTGAAAAGCCATGTAACGGTTTAGAAAAAAATCTTTAAACCATATATACACACACAACCCTGTGGTTTTCTTCCTTTCTGCTGCATGCCCTATCCTGGGAGGCAAAAGTATGTTCTAGCCTGGCTGTGGCAGGAGCTAGATACCTGTGCTGCTATAGTCAGGCTTCACAAACGCTAATTTCAACAAACAAATGGGGAGAAGGGCACTGTTTCCGTTTTGCAGATGAAGAACCGAGCTACAGAGGGATGGAGACTTGCCCAAGGTCACGCAGGAACTCTGTGCAGAGTTGGAGGCAGAAGCCTAACCTGCCCACTCTCATTCCAGTGCCTTAAAACACGTTTTGTCAAGTTTTACACTAAAACAAAAGTATTCTGAGAGCAAACCCCGACTAACAGACCGCTGTCACTTTTTGATATTTCCACCCCCGTGGACAAGATCTATTTTAGAGCACATGGCTTGTACAGTTCTGGTCCGTTTTTCCTGAAGGCTCGCCCGAAATCGGAAGAGAGCATTCCAACCGCTAAAGCCATGTGCAGTCCGGTTTGTAGGCTCAGGCGCTGCAAGGCAGCACTGTGCTGTGCCTGCAGGACCCACTGAGGCACAGTCAGAGGGGAAAAAGCAGAGCCCTGGAGATCGGAGCGGAGATAATAAATGGGGTTTAACTGCTGCACCTCCTCATCCTTTAGCCAAACCACTTCTGTCCCACCCACGCAGCCCCCTGCTAACGGCTAAGGTGCAGACTAGAAAGGTGCTCCTGAAATCCCATCCCGTGACCTCCACGACGTGTCGTGGATTTTTTTATTTTTTTTTTAATCTCTTTTTATAATGCATCCTTACTCCCACCGCAGCTTTTCCTATTACATAAAGCGAAGGAAGCTCAATCACTCGGGATCCGCTTGACTGAGACCCGTCATTAGTTGCTCCTAATTGCTTCTGCTCCGGGACTTGGAAACGGCCCTGGAACAATGGGAGCTAATGAGGAAAACAGCTGCCGGATCGAGCAGAGCAGTCCGTTGGTCCTCGCGACTTTGTGGCTGCTGAGTTTATTGGTGCTCAGCGGGTTTCGTGCTGTCTCTGTTCGGGAAGGTCACCGCACAGAGCAGGAGAGAAAGGCACTTCGGGGCTGGGGGGGGGGGGCATAACGCCACGGGTTCCTTGAGAGCAACCTTAACAGTCGGAGCACGAAGCACGACAAGGGTTTGCCGTCAGTTTTTAGAAGAAGAGAGGTGAGGGATATGTGAGCGCCGGAGGAGCCCGAGACATACGGGACATAGGGACCGCTGCAGCCATCCGCCCTGCAGAAAGCTCCTGCAGTCGAGCAGCGCACCCGCTTGCTCTGCTGCCGTGCCTTCTGCTCCATCCCGAAAAGCAAAGCCCGTCTGGGGATTCCGCATAGCGAGTAAGGAAAGAGCGGTTTTCATCTCCTCGAAATGGAAAAGAGCAGTTCTGCATTACTTGCAAACTGAACGTTGGATGGCTGGAAAGCTGCCGCCGTCCACAGCCGGCTCCCCTATCCTGCATCAGGACATAATCCCCCTCGGTTCCCTTAGAGGTCTCCTCTCACAGCCTGCAGCTGCTGCTTACCTTCCTTTAAAAATGAATGAGCATTTCGCCTCCTTCATGTGCAGAGCAACTTTGCTGAGGATGCAGCCCTGCGCCTGATAAACCTGTCACGCCTTCGCCACACTTCTGAAAACGCGTTCCTCTTTGCTGTTTTATCTAGCTGTGATCTTCCCCGAGCTTAAATAAATGCACCGCCATCCTGGGCTGGAGACGAAAGGGAGGGAAAATAGGAAAAGAAAAGAAAATGAAGCGCTCACCTGAAAAGGCTCCCACAGCCTTCTTGATATCCTCAGCGCTGAGCACGTCAGTCATCGCCATCCTGCAACTGTTTGAACAGGGAAGCAAGTGCGAAAAGATTAAAAAAGTGCTTTTCTCATCATTTCTGCTCATATGACCAAAGCTGCAGTGCCGTGTGGGGATGATGGCACGTCGGGAGCGGCTGGCCCCGCGCCAGCCACAGATAGAGCTGCGTGTGGCGGAGTGCCACGGGCTGCCGCTCCCCGGTGCCGTGCGGAGCGGTCCCCTGAAGGACGGGGTACGGGGATGCCTTCGTGGGGACCCGGCCGGGGGCGCTCCCCTGCGGGGCGGTGCCTTACGGGAGCGCTGCGGGGCTGCGTCGGAGCGGCCGTGCCAAGGTCAAGTCCTCGGGTGCGGTGGAACTGCAGAGCGGATCCCTTCCGTTGGGGAAGTCGGGATGAGCTTTACCAGTTGTAGCCGGAGCTGCAGCATATGCCAAGCTTCAAGCAGCTCTTGGGGTCGGGAAAGCAAATGGAACGGAGCTCGTGAACATTCGCCTTCTCGTTCAAACGCCTGAAACGTCCCCCTCCCATCCCGCCTCCCCCCTCCCCTTAGACCTCGTTTCTTTCGGGCCACTCCATATTAAGCATCATCCGCGCTGAATTCATTATCACATCCCCGCGAATCCCACGGCTGCCGCTCGCACCGTGCTGCAGAGCCCTCCGCGATGGGATCCGCCGAAGGGGAAGCGGGAGGTGACCCCGCGCTCGTGCCGAGCTCCTTGCAGGGCGTCGGGGTCCTCAGGCGGGACACCGCAGTCTCAAAGGAGCAGCTAAAAGGATTGAGGAATTCTGTGTTCTCTAGGTTTGTTTGCTCCAGGGAACCGTGCCCGTTTCTCACTTCGGGTCCAGCCCGCTCGCATAGTTTGGGCACGAGCCATTGGGCTGAGGTAGCCAAGGTTAGGGCCCAGGAGTAGGGCAGATCTCGGCAGGAACACTGGCATCTCTGCCTGAGGACAGGCGGGGAGGGAGGCGGTGTGGCAGCAGCATCCCCACCCGCTGTCAGCAGCTCCTGCCGACCCCGCTGACGCAATGGCACCCATGGCCCGAACGCCAGAGCGGCCTCAAAAAGGAGGGGGCTGCTCGCAGGGAGCGTCTGGCTGTCGGTAATCCCTTCGTAAAAACACGAGCCCCCACCCTCTCCTCGGCGGCCCGAGCTCAGCTCCAACGGGTGAGTCATTAGCGTGTCACTGAGCGCAGAAGGATGGAGGAGGAGGTGACGCTGGGGTCCCTTCTTTTTCTCTTCTCTTTTCTAAACAGCGAAGTCTTCCCTGTGGGAGGGACTGTCGTTTGGAACCTTTACCCCCCCGCCCCCAATTTCTGTGTATTTCCTAGGATACAAGGAGAGGCTTTGTTGTCTTCAAGGACAAACATTGGTGACGGATGAGGGAGCCGCATCCACCTCCTTTACCCACAGAACGGGATGCACACTCAACCCGGAGGGCTCCGCTCTCCTCAGCTGCCCCCGTATTTCCCGCAGTGGTTTCAGGGCCGGGAGGTGGAAGGGCGCGATACAGAAGTGGTGGAGTCCAGCTCGGAGGATGGAGCTGAAGAAGCTCCGTGTAGTGCAGCCAGTCGTCACCTTGTTTTACACGTAGGTTAAACGTAGTCTCTCCAATATACGACTATTTACGGGAAAAACCACCGTGCTGGTTGCACGATCTTCTGTAATTGGCGTCTCTTTACTTGTTCTTATTGATGGAAGAGAAAAAATCCTTTTTTTTTTTTTTTTTTTTTTTTTTTTCCCCCCCAATGGAGACGCCTCCAGCCTGCTAGGACATCCTCGTCCCCTTCGCCAAGTTCAGCATTGGTGCCATCCGCTCAGGAGCTGGGCTTCACCTTCCATCTCTTCTTCGCTTTCTTTTGTGACTCCGTCGCCGAGGTTCCCTCTCCCTTGGAGCGCCAGAGCCTCCCTTCAGGTCCCCACGAGCGGGGCTGGCTGCCGCCCATCGGCCTCCGAAGATGCTCTTGTTGCGGGTGAATCGGATTTCGGTGTCGGCCCCGCTCTGCTGACACGGCAGCGCGGTTGGAGGGCTGCCCTCCCCAGCACGTAACCCAAGCCGGGGGCTGGCACAGGGCTGCCGCGCTCGGAGCCCGGAGCCTCGCCCAGCGCGCCGGGGCTGGGACCCCACATCCCTAACGATGCGGGAAGCCCTCAGGCCACAGCCTGTTGTGGAAGGGAAGAAGTGAGAAGTGCCAGAAAAAGAGCTGCCAACGCATCAGCTGGAGCCCTTTGTGGAGCACGAAGCGCGCTGCCCCCGACTTCCCGTAGAAAGTCAAAGCAGCCACATGTGGGTTGACAAAGCGGCCCAAAGGGGATCTGAAACGCAGCAGCGGCCGAGGCCCGTCTCTAATCTCGGCACAACATCCGCCAGCAAGCTTCTAGAAGCTTTCAACCACCCGGCTTTACTCACAGCTGTGATGCTATCCTAATATAGGCTGTCCTAATGTATGCTGTCCTAATGTATGCTGTCCTAATGTATGCTGTCCTAATATATAAAAGGCGTTTCACGAATTGGCAGTTTCACACTCGACCCCTCACCTTTTCCGCATCATCCCTCAGGGATGAATGACGCGTTTCGCTTTATTGCTGAATTTTTGCCAATTTTTTTTTCTTTCCTTTTTCCTGCCCGAACTCTTCGCAAAATCTAAGCCGTGCATTTCCAAGCTGTCTGCACGGCTTTCGTGGAGACCACTCCCCCTTCCTCTAGCACCAGCACGGCGATGTCCTCACCAGCATCGAGGAAATCGAACCGCCCTTGCCAAAGCGAGAGAGTCGGGAGAACGGGATGAGCAGCGGAAGCCCCACGCCAGCAGCTCGAGCTGCAGGCAAGCGAAAAGGGTGACACATCCATCTCCCTAATGACCACATCAAGGAGAGCGCATTCATCCCCTCGCCTGCGCATAAAGAGCCATTTCCTTTCTGCCACGTGTTTTGGAGGAGTTTTCTTTTTTTTTTTAACCTTCTGTGTATGGCTGAGCGCTTCGGTAAATCCTGCTCAAGGAATCCTCGCGTTCTCCTTCACTTTCTCCTCTCCCTTCCTTCTTTTGTTGTTTCCATTTTCTCCCTTTCTCCCCGCTTTTTCTCCTCGTCCCCCCTCAATGCGTTCCATTTCCTCTTCCTAATGGCCCGGAGTCTTCTCTGCGGGAATCCACTCCTCTGTGTGGGGGAGATTTGCACCTCTTTGTCCTTCGGTTTGTGTTTGTGGGGAGGGCCATAGGGTCGGAGTGATGGAGGCATCTCCCCATTTACAGTCCATCGGGCGCAGGTCCGGGGTTCTGCCGGGATCGGGCGAATCCACGTTCTCTGTGGAAGTTCCAACATTTTCTCGCTACTTACCTTTTGGATCTCTCCTAAGCACTCTTGAAAACGTTCTTAGATACGGAGGTGGTCAAAAAGAAGTGGAACTCGGGGTAGGGACCCCACTTATATAATCTCTCCTGCTCTTTCTATTTTTAGCAAGTGATACCCACTCCTCACTGGTATCTGATATTCAGGGATTTTGGTGACGGTGTCACATTTATCTTTTCCTTAACTAAGGAACACTATTAATAATCCTTGGCACTCACCTTCGCCTGGCTGTGAAAACCTATTACCTCGGCAAGCTGATGAGCTGCTTGAGACTTTATTGTTAAGGGGAGAGACAGGCGGTGGGGATCAGCTGTCCGGAGCAAATGGGCCTTCAGATCCCATCAGATGGAGGCAGCTCGGAGAGCTCCATCAGGGAGTCCAACCTGGGAGACTGGGCCCTGCTCAGAAGGAAGATCTCACTCTCTACAACGATCTGAAAGGCTGTAACAAGGTGGGAGTCAGCCTCTTCTCCCAGGTTGCAGTGATAGGAGAAGATGTGAAAGTCTCAGGTTGTGCCATGGGAGAATCAGGTTGTATATTAGGAAATATTTCTTCTCCAAAAGAGCAGTGCTGCACTGGCACAGGCTGTCTGGGGAGGTGGTGCAGTCACCGTCCCTGGAGGTGTTCCAGAACCGTGTGGATGTGGCACTGAGGACATGGTCAGTGGGCATGGTGGGGGTGGGTTGATGGTTGGACTGGGTGATCTCAGAGGTCTTTCCAACCTCAATGATTCTGTGATTCTATGAAGATACAAACACCTCATCCATCAGTGAGGGAAAACAAAGGCAGTTTGAGAATTTGTCCTTTCCTCTCTGTAGCCTTAGCACACACCACTTGAAACCAGCCCTAAGCTGCATATCTCACCTAAAGCTGCACCACCCAGCTTTAGAATCATAGAATCATGAAGGTTGGAAATGACTTCTAAGATTATCTAGTCCCGACCTTCACAGGAGGCAGAAATAATTCTTTTCAGTGCAGGCCATGGTCAAAATGCAGTTGTCTTTAACATAAGGTGTTCAGAAGGTGCTTCCTGCAGGCATCAGCAAGCTTGGTTGGTGCAGCATTGGTTGTTCCTACAAAATCTCCAGTCTGGACCTCATTGGGCAAGGTACTGTGGAAGCCTAAACAATTTACAATCTGAGCTCACTTAGGAGAGGTGGAGGACTGTAAATGAAGAGATACAGTGTATATGGGCATAATAAATGGACTCTAACCTTTTCAGTGTATGAATTCTCTTTATGCAGAGTTGCTTATTCAGGGGAAACATACCTTTGAAGATGGCTCTATTTTTTACTTTATCAAGCAATAATAACAACAATAAAAGCACACGTGAGAACTGTTTGCTGTTTTGTAATCCATCTGGGGACACTTCTCTTGATTTTTAATGTTTTTCTGACAAGGGGAAACATTTTATAAAGGACTGTGAATCACATTTATCTGGAATATATTCTAAAGTAACAACATATATTTTCAGTATCAGGATGCAAACCCAACAGTTCTTAGGCTGTTGTGATACAATGAACA
Source organism: Numida meleagris (assembly GCF_002078875.1). Taxonomy (NCBI): domain Eukaryota; kingdom Metazoa; phylum Chordata; class Aves; order Galliformes; family Numididae; genus Numida; species Numida meleagris. The sequence goes on along the minus strand of NC_034409.1, from coordinate 52,321,541 downwards.
TTATCTTTCAGGAAAGGCAGGCACTGCAAAAGTGAGATTTGATTTTTCCAGTTTGATTAATTGATCCTAGAAGGAAGGAAAGATAATTGAGTCGTGTGTGGGATAAGAATATTTAAAAATATTTTGCTAATGCCTGCATCATTTTGATGCCAAGTTCTGTGATAAGCTGGAAATTCTCCAGGAGCTTTAGATAATTTCGGAAGAGGAAACTTTATTACATCAAAGATGACAAGTGTTAATTCAATCAGTTTAAATTGCTCTCTCTTATTTAATTGTATTACATTTCCTCTAGTGGTCTTTCAATTTTGCATGTACAACACCAGTGGGGAAAGGAGTATTGCATTTCAGGTGAGCTCCTTTATTCTTCATGTTGACAAACCGTCCTCTGTGCCCTCACTCAGAGCAGGTGAAGCCTAGTGCTCAATTACATCATGAAGCAGCTGACTCTTGTGGATCCAAATGTTTCAGCCAAATGATGTATTGCCTATGGAGCAGTACGATTCAGCAGTACTCTGTTGGCTACGTTCAGTGACGTAGAGTTTGTGTTACACTTTCACATATTATATACTTTTGATGTGTACCACAATTAGATTCTGATTTAGAGATACCAGCACCTCGTGGTTATTAGCTGGATGCTGTATTTCCATTGGTAGCCAGCAGAACAGCTTTTCTCTCTTCCCTACTTTTGGCAGCTCAGAGTGGATATGGACAGCAGGGCAGTCTTGTTGACTACTGGAGTATGACTTCCATTTCTGTCTGATTTGTTGGAGTGAGAGCAAGAGCAAGGCTGGCCATTATTATTCCTCTGAGTAATTCAACCATAAGAAAGTTATCCTGATTAGCAGAAATCCTTTCTTAAATCCTTTCTTATCCATTTATTTAGTTCCTGCTAATGCTTATTTACAAAGAGAGAAGCAGACTTACGACCTTGTTGGACAGATGTTTGTTACATGTCAAGTACTTCATTAATTAAAACTCTTTCTATTTTTTAAGGAAAAGAAGAATACAACCAAGATCTGGTCCTTCCAGGTTATTAGTACAGATTTGACTGAAACTGAAAGATGTGGAGTGCTGTGGCTACAGGACACTTGACAACTGAGAGTTCACCTGTGTGAAATGATTGAATTTAGGGAGAATGTTTGACAGCAGTCATCATCTCAATCAGGCTTGTTCAGGAGAAAAAGAAGACCAGACTTCCCCTTTGATAATACACAAACACTGCAGTGCTAATTGGGACTCTCATCCATTTTCACTTCTTTTTCTCAGTCCATACATAGACAAATGTGATCTCAATAATGAGGTGCCCCAGGTTCACACCTGCCAACGTACCTGAAATTTTTGATGTTAGCATCATAATGCATTACTAGTGCTTTAAAAAGTAAGCTTGTCCTGATGCTGTCTTCTATCTAGTACATGTAAACGACATGACAACCTTTACTGGAAAACGTATCCTAAAATTCAGAGTTTTCATTGATAAAAAACGGTTCTTGGTTGCCGGTTAACATTTCTCATACATTTTTAGATCATCAGTTTCTCATATAACTCTCTGGATTAACATGTTTTTCATTGTCTTATTGGTGTTTATGCCTTCCATTTGATTTTACAGTTATAATATTCTCTACTCCTTGCATTAGCCAGGCTATAGCCCGTATACAGAATTACCTATTTTACATCTTTCCTCATGGATCAGTCTCTCTATGCTTTAATATTTTTGTTCTTGCTTGTTTTGGCGCTCTCACAGTTTTGTTGACATTTTCGTGATAGGTATCTGTTATAGTTTCTAAACTGTTCCTGGGATATAAGCCAGGAATGATAAATCTGCTTGAGTTTGCTGCAGTCCAAGACAAGTGTGCGTCTATCCACACTGCATTTAGGTTTGGAAACAACGATTTTAAAACATATATATATACAGTATGCCTGCAGCATATTCACTTAAAAACACCTTGAAGCGTTTTGTAGCCATTACTCACAACACAGGAACTACTCCAGTTTCCCCTACTGCAAAGCTCAATGCTGACCTCACCTATGTGGCCACCTAGAGGCAGGGTAGGAACCCTTACAATGGCATTATTTTCTTTGGTGTTGGTGAGTGTACGTTTTTTTCCTCCTTGCTTCTTCCTACAATATGCTAGGTATATGGTCTTCTTCCATATTAACTTTAAATAAAAGAAGAGAGAAATATTGCATTGCTATTTTCTTAACTGAAATGAAATACTTTAACTGCTTCATATAACTGTAAACCATACAATACTGGGATTGTAAAGTATGGAAATGCTGTACCAAAAGTCTTTTGGAGACACAGGAGTGAATATTAGTTTGAATTACTATAACACATTTGGGAATTATTAGGAAGATGAAATATGAACACTCACATTAGAAGGTGTCCAGAATTTTATGGTAAAACTGGAAAAAAACCTTACCATGTTGGTGAGTACAACTTTCACATTTTTGAAAGGATAATAGTAAAAAAAGTATATAGGATATATAGTAAGGATGTGACACCTATTACATTTAATCTGCCAAACAGTTTCCCAAGAATGTTATGATACTGAGAGCTTCCGTGTGTGGGAGAGGGGAACAGGTAGATTCATGGAAGAGAGCTCCATTGAGAGTTACCAAACTTATATAGGCCACATCCAGCCTGGGAAGTTCCTGAGATAAAGTGGTCAGGATTTGGGACAGAATTTGGGAAGAGTGTCTCAATGTGTTTCCCTTGTGCTTACCTGCTTCCAAAGGCTTCTGTATGTGTCCACGGCTGGGGATGGGATTCTAGGCCTGAGGGAACTTTTTTTTTTTAATGATCCATTGTGGTGGCTCTTGTTTTCCTTGGTGTAATTTATGACAACCATATGTATGAGAAGTGGAAGAATCAGGTGGAGAGAATGTATGTGAAAAATACATCAGTTAAAAGAATGAGTGACTATCCATGGGAAAAAAATCTTTTTCCTCACTAATTTAAACCAGAAAGCTTCAATCCTTGTTTACTGTGACTTTCTGCTTATATGCTGATTTTGACTTCATATATGGGTTCTTTAGGTTGCATATGGGCATGCTTGTTCAGTTGTACCTATATTTTACATGACTACTCTGTAACTGAGAATAGTAGTTGCTTTGTGTGTACTAATTATCATTTTCTTCTGCCATATGGATTATATCAGATTGAGGGGACGCTCCATCCATGGAGGCATTCAAGGCCAGGTTGGATGGAGTCCTGGGCAGCCTGATCTGGTGGGTGGCAGCCCTGCCTGCAGCAGGAAGTTGGAACTAGATGATCCTTGATGTCTCATTCAACCCAAGCCATTCTGTAATTCTGTGATTCTGGCTTTTTAGGTTCCATTACTTCTTAGTAATCCATGCAACCGACTATTTTTGGTTTGCCTGATAGAAGGTCATATTCCTAGGATCAAGATTTAGTAGTTCTGTTTTTATGTGTGACTCCTCTGGTAATTGGCTCAAAAGCTGAAAATAGCAAATAGCTAGAAGAGATACCCCAGAGGCCAGAAGCAGGTTACTAATAGTCCATGCCACCAGTGAGTTTTGGGAAATCTGCAGCTTGCATTGCAAATAATGTGGAAAAGAATGTGAAATGTCCTGAGCAGTATGACCCAAAGGAGATAATCCGAATGCAAATCAGTGATAGGTGTTTCTGTGTAAACCCCTGGTGAGAGTTAGACTCAGACTACCAAACAGGAAAAAGCTAGTGCTGAAAGAGGAGGTCTGTATATCACAACACCTTCTAGCAACTCTCAAATGGATACTTACAGCAGGAAAAAAAGCTGTTAGTCCCAGTGGGAAACACTGACCCTGGGTTAAGAGAATGGAAACAGTTGGTTTTCTTTACAAGACACTCATGGGTATCAGACATTTGTCATAATTGACACTCTGGTGGTGCTCACACTGAGATGGATAAGCTCATGTAATTATTACCACAGGGGTTATATTCTAGGAAAACGGGCACAGCAGAAAGATGGCTTCATTACTTATTCCCATTTGTATCAGGCTGCTGGAAGGGGAGCAGTCAAAGCATTTAGATCAGGGTAGGTAGCTTTTGGGGAAATTAGACCTCTGTTTTAGCAGCTGGAATCCTGTGGTAAGCCAAATTCTGTTAGTTATTCTCTAATCTGCTGTGCTTTTTTCCCCTTATGCTTCTATAATTTGTTTCAGTGCTGTTAGCACACAGTGCAATGGATTTAACAGTCAGATGTTTGTAAAGGACTCATATGTTTCTGGGTAAACTGTGAGTGAGTAGAATTCCATGGCAGTGATGGTGAATGGGGCTCTCCCTGCCAACCTCGAGGTGGAAAGTTCCCAGTAAGAAAGTCTATAACTAGCAGCAGAAATGAGCAGGATTATGTCAGCTCTTTGTTCATTGTCAATATTCCATCAATTATCAATCATTTCCTGTCATTATCAGTCACTTCCTGTCATTATCAATCTTTTCCTATCATTATCAATATTTCATATCGTTATCAATATTTCATTAGAAAACAGTTCTTCCATTTACAGGATTGGTAAGTCTTCCCAGGCTCAGGTAATGATTTCAGTCCTGGACTGTTAGACATTCATTTTTATAATAAGCTCATCATCTTGTTGACATTTCTCTGTAGAGGGATTTCATTTTCTTCTCAGTGATGTGAAAAAAAATTATTTTCATGATTTACAGTATTATTTGCCAATAAAAAAAATCAAATAATTTTACTGGGATAAATCATTATGTAAAAACTACCATTGTCTTTTTTTCCTTAGAAGCTGGTATTCTTTCTCCTTCCTAAAGTGGTTCAGAGTGGCTGTTTCTTATGTAAATCACCTTATTAACAGGCCTTTTCGCACCTCACCTTTCAAAACATTGTGAATATTCCTTGTCTAGGTAAAAGAAATGTTGTAATCTAGAAGTGGAGCATCGAGTGTAACATGTGGTACAGATCTGAATGATACGCAATGGAGCTTTAAGCTTGTGCTGGGGTGTTTTCACAGTCATTTGTAAGAGGCAGTATCTTCCAGAGCCTTCGGGTTTTGATCTCAGCAGGACACGGAAGCTGCTGCCTTGAATAAGAGTGAGATAGTTTCAGTAAAGTGTTCATTAATACCTTGCTTTTGGACAAAGCAAAGGCTTGCGAGATACAAGCAATGTGATTTTTGTCTGCATATTGCCTCTTTGAAATATATAACCTGTTATTTTCCTGCACTTCTGCTGACATTTCTACCCCTTACCTTTTGAAAAAGAAAGCAGGGCATACTAAAAACTTTGCTGATCTCTGAGCTAGCATACCTCATGTACCTTCATACATTTCCTTTACTGTTGTCTGACTGTCTTGGAATTTATTTTTCCAACAGCGCTTCCTCCTGTTAAAATGGCAGAAAACTGAAACTTCAGCAAGTGACTGCATGAGACCACACATTATAGCGGCACAAGGAATTGTGTGCTGCTTCCTTTCTTGAGACGGCATCTTCAGCAATGAAGTATCCTTATCTTTGCTGTTGCTCTGGATCTCAATTGTGAGAAGTACGGCCCATGGTAGTTTCACTTGGGTGGAGCGCAGGGATCTTCCCTTTCACAGAGGGGATCTATTTGTTACTTGACCACTTGTGTGCTACTGAGTTCACACTGTGTGCTGCACAGAATATAGAATCACAGAATCACTGAGGTTGAAAAAGACCTCTAAGATCAGCTAGTCCAACTGCCAGCCCATCCCCACCATGCCCACTGACCATGTCCCTCAGTGCCACATCCACACGGTTCTGGAACACCTCCAGGGATGGTGACTGCACCACCTCCCTGGGCAGAGAGGCCTCCTTTCAACTCAGTTTCCCTCGCCTTTTCTTAATAGAGCTGGATTTTTTCCTACTTATTTATATTATTCGTAAGCATGTATATTATAATAGCGCTTAAAGCAGTAATCTCAAGAGGCAGGGGAAGGAAAGTGGCTCTTCTCTCAGCAGAGAGAAAGTTTGCTAATGCCCTGTGAGGGAATGACAGATGATTTCTCTCTCAGGTTACACACGCTCTAAATCCTCTTCACCATTTCTCTCCAGCAATGGGGAGACCAGATGCTACTGTAACAGCACAGGGCTTGTGCGAATCCCTTACAAGGACCTTTTATTACTGCGATGAATAAAAACAAGTGGCTTACATGGCTCTTCCCTATTTTTAGAGAGGTTTACGTTTCTGAAGGACGTATTTGATCCCCTTACATGGCTTTGGCTAGTTTTCCGTCGTTGACTTTACTTTGATTTTCTTCTTTTCTTTTAGTGTGATATGGGAGGATGAAGGTGGGAGAAAGCTAACGTCTGTTTCTCGGAGCTGTTGTGTTGGAATTTGTTAACCTGACATTTTGTATGCTGTGATGTGCCCAGTTCCCTTCCTAGCTGTTCCTAGTAGCCATGGGGATACAGACAGCAGAAATCACACCTCTTGCAGACACTATCTCTACTGAAAAGAAAAACTGATGAAAATGATAGACAAATGATTATGGAAACAAATCTTTGATGTGGCCTCAGATAAAAATGCTATGAGGTGTTTGAAGATGACGTTTGTCTTCATTTCAGCATTATATTGTAACCCAGTGTGCAGTAACAGCTTTTACCCAGAGAGCAGTAGTCTTAACTCAATTGCCTTTTCAGGACCTGAGCTGTCTCCCACAGTTGTTACTGGAACTCCTTCTGGTGCTTTCGTTGGGGATTTGACCAGACCTATCTTCCAGAGATTTTAATAGAAATTTCAGTGAGATAGGGATCCATTAATATCTCTGAATAATTACTTTGTGGAGAGAAGACTTATCTGTTATGAACTTGATTGAGACAGATGATCAGTGTCGGTACTGATCTCTTGTTAGATATTGGTGGCTTCTGAGAACTCCTGATTTATACCACAATTACTGTCCTACAGGTGAAAAGTTGCTATCTTATACCCTTTCCTCTTAAACATTCTTTTTTTTTCCTGTCTTTTTATATTTTCTTAAAAAGATTACGACTATTTGTCCCTTTCCATGTTTCACTGGCTTATTTTTTTAATTGTAAGGTTATGTAATAGTCCGTCTTCCAATAGAGAAGTGCACAGTTCTGGAATAATAGGGGAATATGATATAGTGTCATGAGAACTAACCAGTTATTGACATTGACATGCAAATTATTTGAAACTGAGTGTTTTACTACTCATCTTAAAGAGCAGGATAGAGAGCTGAAGGGTATCTGTTCTGACAAATGCTTAGAGTGTGAGAGCAGCAAGCAAAGGAATGATTGATTGGGTGAGGACAAGATCTGGAGAACAGATACACACACACACACTGAGGCACTCACATACACATAGATAAATATTGGTTCACCACAAATGTGGGCTGGAACAGACATCTCAAGTGTGCATGCAGCCTTAGCCTAAGTGTGCGTACACATGCCTTCTCCATAAGTGATGTACACATTTGTAGAGGAAAGGGTGTGCCCGTGTGTGTTTATGTGCATGTGTACAATGCATATATCTGATACAGAGGTAAATGACAAACTGTTGCAGTAGTTCATTTCTTGCTTTCATAAGATCAGGGAAATGGTGGTGATCTTGAAAAATCTGAGCAAGCTTTGAGAAACCTTTGGAGAAAAGCATGATTCTTCCAACTCTTGTTAAGTAGAACATTTGGAGCTGTCTGCTCCACCTCCCCTACCAGAAGTGCATCTGATACACTGTACAGAGATTTCAAAGTTTAATTTAGCTTAACTCTTGGCTGGAATCAACTGCTGATAAATTTAGTTGGGGGATTAGGGAACCTAAAAGGCTAATAGCTCCTTAAAAGGAGCCTGAAGATGAGGGAGCAAAACAAAAACATGTGCTAAAAATCTCCCTTAAATGGCGGCACACCACACATTGCTTACCGAAAGTCATCATTTTACAGAAGTAAATGGGTGGTTTTCAGGGGAGAAGGGGTTTTTGTAGATACAGACACTTGCAGGAAGGCATCCAAAGGTGGAAGCATTTATGTGTTGCTACTTTTACGAAGCCAGGGAGGCGATATCGTGATTGGAATCAATAGCATGTAGCAAATACCCTTCTGTAGCTCTAGATACTTTGCTATCCCAGAAAAAAAAAGCTGTTGGTAACTTGTTTTGCCTACTACATCTTATGTGTAGACTGTCATGTTTATATAAGGTCTTTGCACTTCTGTGGCAGTATTAACTCAAATGGGAATTCATAAGCATGGCTTCTTAACACTTTCAGCAGATAGTGAAGGGGATGTATTGACCAGTATTTCCTATGTGCAGTCAAAAAAGAAGACTCAAACCAAATCAGTCCAAGAAAATTTGGTCAGTTATTTACTTGGGGAATAGCTTGATTAGAAAAGATTAGAAGTTTCTTTTCCTAGCTGCTCCTTCCTCATTTGTTTTTATATTGCATCATTTTTTTTGTAGATTCAGCTGTAACCAGGGCCTTTCATAGGCATTGCACTTAAATGTCTCACACAGAGAAACAACTCTTGTGCCAAAGACACTGTGATTGTGCACAGCCCTATGCATATGCTTTACTTTTAAACTATGAATAGTATCTCTGAAACCTGATTTAGGATTTAAATGGGAACGGTCAGTAACTATTTCTTGGCTCTCCCTTCCTTCTTCTGCTATCTCAGCTACGTTTTCAGTTTTTCCATTGCATAATGGCCCAAGAAAGGACTTACGTGAGAAAAGGTCAAAAAAAAGTATTTGAATAATTATTATTCAAATTAAGATGGAGTAATCATTCGATAAAAATTAAATCTGCTTAAGAAGAAACGTCCCTTCACACAGAGTTTAATTATCTTGTGGGTTTAGCAGCTGGATGGCTATTATTCCAACAAAGGGTTCAATGGGATTTGAAAAAGGATTATATGTAAAAGTAGCGTATCTGCTGTTAGCCTATCTAAGTCTTGCATGCTTTGAATGCATCAGTCAATCATCAGCAGGAGTAAGTATGGGAACTATGTTGCTGAAGCAGCCAAATGTGTTTTGTGCTTTCCTTTTTCTGCAACATATAGATTAAGGCACTATTGGAAAGAAGGTATTCAGAGTAGGATTACAGGTCTAATCTTAGGAATCAAAAGATGGATTCAAGAGTGAGAGAAGCTAGACATTTTGTTCGTATAAAATTTTCTGATGCTCATAAACTCTTTGCAGAGTTACATCATGACACAGGTGGACTGGCAAGCATTACATCTGGCATGCAAACATATGTGAAGTGTCATTTCTGATTGATCTGTGGATGTAAGAATCTAATTTCAAGCTGCATAACTTTTTCTTCATCCATTTTCTTTTTTTGGCATGCCAGACATGTAGCTAGGTGTGCTAGGTTTATTTATATGATTTTATTTCTTGTAGTAAGTATCTTAATGTCTAAAGGCCGTGGCATTAACAAGAATAAAGAGACTGACTAGTGGAAGCCAAACTACTATGACAAAATAATATCTGAAGAACTACTTTTATTACTGATATAATTAGTGCAGGTCTAGTGCTTGTGCAGTGTATATATTTTACCTCTATGCATTTTCATGATGGCTGTCTTCCTCTCCTCCCCCAGTTACAAGCAGGTTTCTATCCAGATTGTCAATATTTCTGTTGTTTTTAGAATCACAGAATGGTTTGATTTGGAAGGGACTTTTAAGATCATCTAGTTCCAAACCCCCGCTATAGGCAGGGACACCTCCCATCAGGTTGCTCAAAGCCCCAGCTCAAAAACTAGCAATAGTATTCCATATAAAGACTTGTAAGCATTTAGTAGGGAAGAAAAACAATTTCTCATGCTATTGTTTTGATAATTAATGAAGCTAGTCTTGTTAGATATCATTAGTCTTCATCGCCCCAAAGGTGCAATTCTGACTCATGTTCAATTCACGTTCTCTATCAGGACCTCCCAGGTTCCATTTTGCAGGGCTGCTACTTGACTAGTCAGGCAGGAAGCCAGATACAGATCCAAATAACTCAAGGAAATGCTAAAACCAAACACAAGCGCAGGCATTTCCTACAGGTACAGTCTGTGCAGCCATCTTTGACATGCCCCTGTCCTGGATTTGCTTTTTTGTCAGCCAGAAAAATGACCTCATAATGATTCTCCTTTCCTAAAAGTGCTCCTCTTAAAATAGCCCTTCTCCAGTGTGGATCACAAAGAAAATGCAGGAAATCAAAATGGAGAACAATAAGAATAATGGTAACAAACAGAAAACTAGAGAATGAGAATGTAATTCAGGACTGCTTTTAGACTCTTCTTTCTTCAGGGCAGGAATGGTCTCACACCATGTTTGCAGATTGAAGGTATGATGCCTGCTACATCTCTTGATACAATTTCTACACAGAGGAAAAAAAATCAACTGAAATATGAGAAGATAAATGATGAAGGTATACGAAAGAAGAGGAAAATGAAAGGACCTGAGCAAAGCTGGTCAGCATAATTGCTAGTATCATAGAGCTGAAGGAGTAGGTATGCTAGGCAGCCACGCTGGCAGGCAGAGGAAAAGGGCTCTGATCTGTTGGCTTTTATAACAGGAAGGTCTTGGCAAAGAGCATTGTCACCTCAGGGTACCTGAAGCAGATTTTTAGGTGCCAACAGAGCATATCTCAGGCAGTAACCATCCAAGGAGGGAAAGGGAATGGTTCTTATTCCTCAATTTTCTCTTCCTTTCTCCTGATATAAATCACCCTGGATTATCTAAGAGAAATAATTTATTATCAGCCTGCTGGCCGGTCAGCTTCAGGTCTCCCATAAATTAGATAATCAGACACATGTGGGTCAAGTGCAGAAATGCAAAGCTTGTCCTCAGAGGAGGGATGGATTCTTCTCAATCCTTCTTTACCTTTGAGTGTTCTTATACATCTCTATTTACTGCCTTTACAAATTTATGTTCCTCTTTCTGCCCACTGCTCACTGCCCTTACTTTTCCTCTTTTTATTCAGCAAATGTATTGACAGCTACATCAGAGCAGTATATCAAATGAACTGACTTCTATGCCTAATCTTTTGTTTATTTCACACTCTACATATGGAATAAAGGACTATGTTCATCTTCCTGGTCTTTCCTTCTTTGTTCTCTCTCCATAGGCAGATATTTCACATATTTCACGCTGAGAGGAGCTGCAAATAAAGTTGTCTGGACATCAAAGCTCATTATTCTCTATTGCAGCTGGACACCAGTAAATGTCTCATCTCTTCTAAAATTCGCAAGAAAAATTTTCCTTAGTCTCAGCTAGGTCTCTGGACTATGACAGCACTTGCTGTACAGTGAGGTCTACCTCTTTTTTTTCTGTTTAGACCAGGTCTGCAGTTAATACTGCAGGTCAATATAATTATACTAGAAGAAGCATTCAGTGAGGAGGATATTGTACCATCCAAAGAAGTCTTCAGGCAATACAGTTTATTTTGTTCTAACAGAAAGTGTTTGCAGTAGAAGTGATAATAACTTCTTTTTTCTATTTAACCTATAGTTTCTTTACCTATTTATTGGTTGATACAGTCAAGACAACTTAAAAATGGAGTTGGGAGAAGAGAGTGGTATGGGGTATTCTCCTTCTGGTATTATCAACACCAGAGTAGAAATAAGCAGGATTGAAAATGAGTCTAATTCAATACTTTCTGTACTGTGGAAAGGGATGACTCCACTAAAAAGCTTCAGCAAAAGTTGGTCCAGTTGGCTGGAAACACAAAAGGAAGTCTGGCACAAAAGTTTTTCTACTCAGTTAATGGGAAAACATCCAGTCCAATCCCTTTTTGAGTACGATCAGGCCAGGTTTTGAAGGCTGCTCAGCCATTTTGATTTTGATAGAATCTTGTATAATTTGGACTCTTGTCTTTGAGATGCAGAGATGTCAGCTAGGGTGGGGAAAAAGAGACACAAGCTTCTCTATTAAACCTTTGATTATAATCTTCAGAAATCACTTCTTATTCTGTCTCATTGTAGTATTAAAAAGCCTCATGGCCAACAGTCTCATTGCGTATAACTGCAGCTTCGTAGGATCTAACATAGGGAAAGAAGGGGAGAAGAGAGAGCCTTGAGTTGACTTTTTGTAAGTGCTGGCAGACCCACTGGATCAATCGGTTGACAAACAGCAGAGGGAGAGATGGTGAAAGATCCCTGGTAGATCTGAGAGCCAAAAATTAGCCAAACACCTCTGAGGAGCTTGTTGCTTGTTTGGCTCATTTCCACCTCCCTTCCCCCATTTCTCTGCAGCAGAAGTGGTGCTGGAAGGTGTGTACTCTGGTTGGCAGGCTGTCGGAGGAGACTGGCCTCAAATTACACAGCATGAGAACTCTGTACATAAAATTAGCAGCAGAGTTCTGTGTATTAGGCGCCAGGGAAAAATGTCACATTCAGCAGAACTCAGAGGCGAGAGGTGGAACAGAAAGAACTGGAACGGGACATCAATCCCCCCCCCACTTTTGAGTGCTTTGCAGCAGACAGAACTGACAGTGCCCTATCCAGACAGCTTGGAAGAAAATTGTTTAGATAGAAAAGGAATTTTATTATATTTCTTAGTAACAAGATAGATTTTTCCTTTTTTTGTCCTTCACTTACTCTGTTTCCTTTATCTGCAATGTCTTACTTTGTGTCTTTTCACAAGGAGATCCCTCTTCACTCATGAAGAAGAGCTATTGACATTTGGTTTTCTGCCCTCCTTTCCACCCAACTGTGATCTGATTCCCAGTGAGAAACCCACTGTGGTGGCATTAAATTCCAATTCTGTGGCACATTCTGCAAGCTGTTAGTAGTGGAACCTGGCAAACTAAATGAAGGGCTGGCAAACAGGGCAAAGGCATTAAAGCAGGGAGACACAGCTCTTCAAGGACTGGATTCTTCAGATGCTATCTCAGTAGCAGGTATGTCATTCAGAAAAACCACTGCAGAAAAGGTCACAGCTGAGGTTGTGCTTTGGCTCCTCCCTTACATTTGGCCTCCTCCTTCCTCATAAAACCAGGAAATTTTTTGCAGTGCCAGACTTAGACTGCCCTGAAGCACATGTAGTAGAGGCTGCATTTCCATCTGTATGTAGAGGTGAATTGCCAAGAGATGTGAGGTGTAGGTGTACACTTCCCTGGTTGTCTGGAGATGTGTGTAAGTCTCTCCAAAAGTAATGCCTCCTATTTATTTCCATGGAAACTACTGCAGCTACAAAAAAGCACAATAACACTATTTGATAATGCAAATTCTCGGCTACAAAACATTATTTTTCAGCATAGTCACCCCATGAGCTATTCATTGTCACCAGCAATGAAGAAGAGCAATGAACAAGGTCAATGAGGTGTTCATAAAAATTTGCACCGCTGGAGGTGAACCACTGTCACCATCGCCACTGCTGAAATGCACCACCCACTGCCTCACTGTGCTCACATCCACTGTTTGGTCTCCACAAATGTTCAGCAAGCGTTGATAATGTCAATGGGTGGCATTTTTTCCACATGGAGGAATTCAGTGACACAGTTTTGCTTCACATGCACTTCCATGGCAGATGTCATTTTGTCAGAGTGCTGCTCTGCTGCCATCTGTCACATGGTAACAAAATGTAATGGAATGTTGGTGGGGAGGTTCAACCTCTACTGCCATCCCACCTACATCTGCATGTGATACTGTGGGCCAACGTCATAAAATAGGAGGCATTACTTTCAGAACAGGCCTCACACTTGTACGCACACATACATTCACTCTGCAGTCAGAGCATGTTTTTGTGAGACAAAGTGAGTTGGCGGCAGTGTCAGTTTGATGCATTCCTCCCCATTTTTCCTCCATATGTCTATACTGTGAGTCGATCTGGGAAGATGCTCTGCGCTTTTAAAAAGAGTTTCTACATCTGGATCCATCGGTGTTACACAGCACAGCCTCATATGTGCCTTCCTGTGGGGCAGGAAAGAGCAAGACCATGTGAGGATGGGGTATTTCCTAAAATACATCACCATGTACTCGTTTCATGAAACCACATCAGCCAACAGCCATTACTTTTCTTGGGCTCAGATTACTGGAGCAATCCACAAGAAGGCTGATGCCACTCTTGAGCAGAAAGCTATTCCTCATTTCCTTTTCTCGTTCTCCTTTTCTGTAGTGGAGCAGGCCCAGTGGCTCCTGCTGTTTAACAGATGTGATATTTTAGCAACTGTATTCTTTTGTAATGGATCAGTATAAATTCTAAGGCCTGGCACCAGCACGTACATTACTGGCACATTTTTAAAGAACAATGTTTTATATTTTCAATTTCCATTTGATTTTGAGTGCAAGTGGGTTGCTAAGGATAATAGGTGTGGTTTATCACTTTTCACCTAACTTTGCCTGAAAATCATCACTCTGTTGAGTCTTTCCCCACCTCACTATCTCCTCATGAAAAAAATATTACCATCAACCCTATTTTACAAATGACAATGTTGAGGGATAAGGAGTCACATCATAAGCCAGAGGCTGAACAGAATGCAGTTAATTAAGAGCTCTCTCATTTAGACCCACTTTTACCTAACAAGGCAAGGTTCTGCCTGTTGAGATATGGAAGACAAAATCTCCAGCCTTTCACACCTGAAATGGACATGCTGGCAGCTGCCTTGGGATCAGATTGCTTATTTGTACCACTACTGGTGGGCTCATTCCACAAGCTCAAGGCATAAAGGCTTAATTAATGGCCATTATTTGAGTCAAAATTTAGCTGTACACAATGAGGAATAACGGCAGGGCAGAACTTTGAAATTTACAGCATCTTAATGCTTATAACTTCTACATTTGCCACTTGCTTTCCTATCCTAATCTCTAATCCCTATGCCCACCAGTTTTATTGGGGAATATTGTCCCAATTTATGAAACATAATCTCTCTGTAATAAGCAGACTGGATATGTCTGCATCAGAAAACTGTGCTTCTTTATCAGTGTAACTTAAGTAGTACAACTCCCCTAGGGTAACGACAATTATACCAGTGTAAAAGTGCATATCCAAATATAGCTGAGTCCCACATGGGAAGTTACCTTTATACCAGTAATAACTAGGTCCACAGTGAGGCACAGATTTACATCCCTAGCCTTACGAACCTGGCGTGACCAAGTCGGGAATATAGCTACTTTATAATTCACATACAGTTCAAGGAGGTATATAAAACCTTTAGAGGTGGAGTTGGCCCACTTGAGGACTGATTTATTGACCAGAGATGCATGTCTTTCTTCACTGTCTATTCAGAGAACTTCTGCTTAATGAAAAAACATTCATCTGAAGTTTCTAAACTAAGTTAAAGGAATTTACTCACAGGATTTAATCAAATGGATGGGGAAATTAAACTATTAGGAATGGTGTAGGTTGGTTTGAGTGCAGTCCTGCAAACCCTAACCCTAGTTTTGAGATTTTGGAAAGTTCAGTGAAAAAGAAATTGAATAAATCTTTTGAACTTATGAAACAGTTGAAGCAGAATTTTCTTTGCCTTGAATAGCAATAACTATGACTGACAGATTTCTGACTCTTTAAGAGACGTTTAGGAATCTAAAACACGGAGAATCTCCTGCCAGAAAGGGTCACTGCTGCTGTGCACTTGGAGCTATTAAGCTTCTGGAGGAATGGTTATAGGCACAGTTATCTCATGGAGACATTCTACTTCTGTGCCTGCAATGGCCATTCACCAGATTTTGACGCTGGTAGTTAACCAGGCTATCAGCCCACCTCCAGCCCATATCTGTCACATACAGTGACAGTGACAAAGTCTGACTTATTTCTTCACTCTTCCTTCCCTTTTTGCCTCTTTTATCCTGGAAGTGACATGCTAGTTGGTTAAATTAATGCTCTGTTCCTGTTTCCAAGCTTCCATTCTTCTCACTTAGCCTAGTCTTGGGCATGAGTATCTGCCTGAGCTCTGCAAGAACAAAAAAAACCCATTGCTCATCAAGAAGTTACTACTGTTGTGGTAAGACTTCCTTGAATTCTTGCTTTCTCAAATGATCATGCTGTCTCTGAGAGAAATCTTACCTCTATTTAAAGATCTATTGTAAAGGCTGAATTGTTTTCCGCAGAGAGTTGGCTATAGAGCCATGAACTAACAGAATCCAGAATGGTACTCTTGAGTGCATATTTACAAAATAGCTGATAAAGACTAAAGAAAACCCACTCTTTTTGGGGATACTTTTTATCCTTCAACCATCATTCCTTCAGGAGTTGCTTTATTCAAGCAGTTAAGGTGCAAAGTGCGAGATTTAATTATGGGATTTGATTTGATATCCCAAGAACAATTCCATTTTAAAAGGCCAGTGTTCCTTTAGTATTTGACTCTACAATATGTATTTGTGTTGAGTAGTAATTTCTACTATAAACAGCATAATCAAATGCACCGTCAGGGAAGAGTGGTAAGTGTTGACCTTTACATTTCCTTGCTTTGAGATGAGTTGTTTAGTTTTGTTATGTCAGCAGGGTATGATCATAGTCTTTTTCTGTAAATTCCTACTCTTCACCCTAAATAGGCAGTCGTGGAAACTGTAACCAGCTTTAAATCAAAGCATATTTCCTAAAATCTACATATCTGTTTTCCTGTGCTTTCTTCCTCCCAATTCAAAGTGTACTCAGCCAATGTGGATTGAGCCATTACCCCATGAAGGATATAAAAACAAGCCAATCTGTTTCTTTTCAAGAAGTTCAGAAAGAAAGGTAGGATAACATCAACTCTTCTTTTTAATGAGTTTTTTTTTCAGCTATCTTCAAAGCATATATCCAAGAAAGAGAATATTGTTACTGACCACTACAGCAGCTGCCTCCTAAGGATTTAGTATCACTACCTGCAAAAGAGCACTGACAGTCACAAGGCAGACATAAGAAGCTTATTTTATGTAACTTTTATAAAAATATTTTGCAGAGCCATAATTCATTTATTGGAATAGGCTGCCCAGGAGGGTGGTGGAGTCGCTGTCCCTGGAGGTGTTCCAGAACTGTGTGGATGTGGCACTGAGGACACGGTCAGTGGGCATGGTGGGGATACGCTGGCGGTTGGACTAGGTGATCTTAGAGGTCTTTTCCAATGATTTTAGAGGTCTTTTAATGATTCTCTGATTCTATTATTAGTGTGCTATTATAATAATGATAAGATGTTTGAGGATAACTGTATTTGAAAATATTGTAAATGTGCATCAAAGCCTTCTGTAAAGCAGATGGTAACTATAAAAGCAAAATCTGTACAAGTATGTAATATGAATATAGCCCCAAATCACTTTTTGCCAAAACAGTTTGTCAGTTGCAGCTCAGCCTCAAGCAACTACTCAGCTACTAATGCTGTTGTGCTACAGAAACAAATATTCCAGATATCCTTTGACAACAATAGATTGAGTGAAAATGTTGTGCAAGACAACTCTTCTGTTTGTATTTCTTTTTGCTGTTCAGTTTCCTTGCAGTGATTGCTGCAATACTATTTCCTTTACAGATTAATACATGATGGGACCAGACATCTTTTAGTAGTATTATTCTTGTTCACTTTATTCTGTTATTTAGTAAATTTTTTCTATGGCTGGTGATTGAAAATAATTATGCAGTACTTTTCTAGGAAGTAGTGCATCAGATGGAAGTTATTTTTCTAGAGCTTCCTGGTGTACACAACCAAAGTGATGAAGTAGCTGCTGCTGCTCCAGTATCGTATGTAGTGCTGTCATCAGAATTGCATGTAGATAAATCAGCTATACACTCTTCTGAGATGAGAATCTGTCTTTTTTTTTCAGAAAGCAACTTCTTCGGTTTGGTTTAGTTCAGAAAGAGAAAATATTTTCAGAATCAGAAACTTTCATAGCAGATTTAGCATTGTACTCTTAGATTAGTATTACTACTGCCTGTAATCTCTAGTAGACCAAAATAGGATTGAAGAGCTGCTATCAAGTTGTTTCTTTTACTCAGCCAACAGCAAAGCAGTTGCAGAGACAATTTATCTGTGAGGTTGTTTGTCAACCTATTCTCAGAAAGCCTCATTGTGTAAAGCCAGGTCAACAATGAACTAGCATGTTTATGTCATATCCTCTGTCTCTTAAAAGATGTATCTGCACCATATCTAGGTTATCTCCCAAGAGATTTGAAAAGATTAGGATGTCCTTTTTATGATTTTCATATCAAAACTTTGGTATGCATCAAATATTTGCACCCCTCCAGCCTTTCTTTTCTGTTAAAGTTTGCCCAGTTCTTGCGCCTTCTGCAATCTTTTTATACATCAGGAGAGCCCCTCTGAATTTTCATGAGTTTATATATACTGATCTTGTAATTAAAAAAAAATTAAAAGTTCTGGTCAAGGTGATCTTTTTCTATTTCCTTCTGAAGGTCAGGAGAAAGCAAGAAGACTGCAGTTAGAAAACTTCATTATGGTCATTCTCATTCAGGGCAAAGGAAAGAGAATAATTAGTCTGCCCCCAGGTTACATGAGAACTGCACATTTAGCAGGCCTAATCAAGAAAATGAAATACACAGCAGAGTGTGGAGATCTGGGGAGATACTTGTATCCAGCATTAACGTATTAAAATGACTCTTCAATTCTGTTTCAGTGACACAGAGCTGCAAATCGCTCCATACAAAATGTTGTGACTTCTGGTGCCTTCTGATCAAGAGACCATAATTTCTCTCACATTCTATAATGATGCCTTCAGTTATCCACAGGAAAGAGATGGGTGAAGAATTTACTTCATTAAAATGCAGTAAAATGTAGTTTACTATTAAATCTGATGATTGCAGCTGTCAATAGATTTTTACTGTGAAGGATGCTTGTTGAGTTTTGGTCCATTGAGATGAGAATTTTTTTTGGTACTTGATAGCAGAACGATGAGAAGAAACAAGATATATACTGAACATAAACATGGAAGAGAGTTAGAGGCTGAAATCTGTAGGCAAAGGTACTGCACATGACAACTTTCTGACTAGGGTGGGTGAGATATGCTGCAGCTCATCCTCGGCATTAGGAAACGATGGTTTCTCCGTCACTTTATTCCTTTTATTTTCTTCATGAAAGATTTTAAACTTGCGTTACACAAATACTGTACCACTGCTCTCTGTGTATGAGGCAGAGCAGTTATGATTCTCCTTGGGAGAGCTGTTACCTTGTCTTTGTGGATGGCAAATGTGGATTGTTTGGAACATATGAAGCTGAAAAATCTCTGCTCTTTGAAGGGCCCATGTCTTACTTGCACTGATCATTCCTTCAGAGCTCACTTTCTGAACTCCTGTACCTGATTTCCTGGCACCTGTGTCTTTGAGAATGTTAAGTTTCCTGACCATTCTTTCTATTCCCCCTTGAAAATTTATTCTTTAGCTCCACCTCCTGGCTCTCGGTCCATGGAAAAGAGGATCCTTGGGAATCACAGGAGCTCAAGAAGAGATCAGAGGTATTAATCGTAGCTTACAAGCCTTGTTAGTGTAGAGGTGTATTTGGGGTCATTATAGCTGGGGCAGGACAACATTTGTTGAGTCCCCTCATACTGGTTTCCAGAGACAAGTGTTCCTCTGAAGAGGTGAACGGTGGCTCACAATTTTTGCATTTTGTTGGGCTTTTGGTTTCTCAACAGTGGCAGTTTCAGTACGTAACAGACCTCACAAAACAATCTTTCTTTATAACTTGTTTTACTTTAGTACTTCCTCAATTTCATGAGGGTGGGGAAGTACAGAAGAAACTGACACTGAAACATTAGAAAAAACAATCTCTGAGGCCTTGCAAAGGGGTCTTGATTCACACAGGGACAAACGCCGAGACCAGGCTCATCCTATTCATTCAAGATCTACCTAAAACCCAGAGGAACAGAGCTTAACCATCTGGATTTAGGAAGCTGAAAATCATGTCTCTTCCCCGACAGCTGCGAGAAAAGAGGTAATATGTCTGTCCTTCCTTCCTACAAGCCTCCATGTAACTACTACGATCTGCATGTTTAATTTGGATGCAGGCTTCTCTGAGGAGTCTAACAGGCTTCTTGTTACCATAGCTGCACGGCTATTAGGTTTCTTGGTGTGGAGCATTAAGTTGGAGTGGACTTTCTTTCTCCTTTCCTAGGAAATGTTCACAACCTGGGACAACAATGAGTCATTGTCCTTTTTATAGCCACAGTTTTGCTTTCACTGGGATTTGTGACAAGTGTTTGTAATATGACTAGTTCTATCTCTTGATCTCCATAACCACATCTCTCTTCACAGTACGTGGTGGTATTTATGGTGTTGTGGGTGGTGTTGATTCATGCCATTCTCCTCGTACAGCAAGATATTGCGAGACTTTGCATCATTACTTCAGCCTTCCAGAAGAGCTATGGGTTGCGGAAACCCCTGCTTGGAATGTGTCATACCAGAATAAGTTGTTTTTTCATAGGACCAGAAAATGTAACATTACTTCAGCTTGGCATTCCCTAGTGGATCCTTTTTACAGTTTGTTTTTTCTCTCTATCTCATGCTCAATCCTTTTTACTTCAGTGTTAATATAAATAACGCTCTAAGGATTGGTATGAGATTGAAGCAAAGGTGAATGTCTTCTGTTCGTTGAAGATTCTGTGCCATTGACAAGGTCCTATAGGAAAGAGCACTGGACAATCCATTGTGTTTTCTTGTGTGGATAATGCAGACATGAAACACTGGAGTCTGGTCTCATGGCTGCTCTTTAGGTGTTCCTTCAGGGATCCCCCCTCCACTCCTTCCTTCCTGAGTAACTTAAATCTTTCCTTCTTGTTTCACAGTGATTTTGACCAGCTTCCAGATGATGTACCTGTTTCAGCTAACATTGCAGATATCGAAGAGAAGAAAGGCTTTACTAATTATTATGTAAGAAAGGAGATTTATCTCTATGTGCTCTCATCTCTGACTGGTTTGGGGAACCTGGTGTAGCTGCTTTTTGGCATGAATAGCTCCATGCTGAAAATCTTTCAGTGCTTGTCTTTTCTGAAAGGGAGGTTAGTCTATCACACATTTAGTCTAATTTTTTTGCTGGGTGAAACCTGACAAAGGTGTCCTCTAATACTTCTTAGTTTCTAAATTCTTACCTAACCTCTGATTTATTTCCTGTTAGAATGTTGCAACCTTAGTGAATATAGTGGGGAAAGGAATTCAGAGAGGGCAGAAGGGGAGGGTCTTGACTCCATTTTTCCATGGTACCAGCAAGTTAGGATTCTGCCATCTACATAGAAGATAGTGTATCTTCAATATCATATTTAGATCTGACAATGAGTCATGAAAGTGTGCACAGGAAGGGAATAACAGGGAAAAGACCTGAGATTTTCTGAAGTGGGTTTTGGATAAGACCTGCTCAGTATGACTTCAGCAGATTATGCCTTCTTTCCTGGAGACATTGCTCATAAAAGCTTCCTACCGAAGTATGCAGCTTTTACTTTGGAACGTAGTGATATTTTGCTGCTCCATCTTTAGGTTTCCTGAATGATCCAACTGCAATGTGACTTGGAGGTCAGTGCATGGAAATCAGGGACTCTTTTACAGCAAAGCAAGCTTGGCAATAGATAACACCATAGGAGTTTAAGGGAAGTAATTAAAAGTGAATAGACTAAGGTTTTTTTTTTTTCATTCTGTCCTTACTTTTGGTCAGATTACATAGACTATAATTTCTGAAAACTTGTACTTCAAAGTCAAAGAGAAGTATGAATGCCTTCTACTCTGAAAACCAGTTCATTTAGATTCCTGTCTATAGATTTAGATGTACATCCTACTATTGAAAATATTGGCTTTGATTCCTTGGTATCTTCATTCTATTTCAAATGACAGTATTTATAGTTCCCTCCTTAATATGCTTTGCTCCTCTCTGAGGGAAGGTATGTAAACACTAAGTATCATCTAGTCATTTCTGGTTTTCATGTGATAGAAAGCAGCTACAGGAACATGATATATGGGAAAGTTGGGCCCATGCTCATACCACACTATGTAGTATTAAGCTGTTAGTTTCTAGTACTTCAGTGTGCAGATGCTTAACTGGAGCCTCGCTTTCCACTCTGCCTCTAAGACAATATTCCCAGCACTGTAACACTGCCTACTGTATGCCTCACTTTAATTTTTAAAGCATTTTTAATTCTGAACATCAACCCAAGTCCCTGTTCTCTGTTTCAGATGTTTGTCATTGAAGTAAAGATTAAAAGTGGTGGCAGATACCTGATTTTCCGACGCTATCGTGAGTTCTATGCCCTCCACACCAAACTAGAGGAGAGATATGGGGGGGAGAGCAAAAATAGCCCTTTTACCTGCACACTCCCTGTATTGCCAGGTAAGCTGTGAGTACCAAATCTGCATGATTAGTAGCTTTGTCCTTCCCAGTCTGTCCTTGAGAGGAGTGCATTGTATGGAAGTACACAGGATTGCTATCTGGGACAAGGAATTAGTTCCCAGCTGTGGAAACTGGAGAAGTCAAGGTCCTTTGATAGTCCCTCCACATGCAGTAAAATTTATATAGAAACCTAAAATCCTTTAGAAAATGTCTATTTTCTTGGTGTTTCTGTTTTCTCTTGATTGTATTATTCCTCTGACAGCCTTCATTCTTTTTTTTTTCTTCAATAACTCATGGGTTTTATGTTTCCTAGGGAAAGTTTATGTTGGAGCTAAAAGGGAAATTGCTGAGAACAGGATTCCCATCCTAAATATCTACATGAAGGTAAAACTTTGTTATAGGATAGAGATTGCACTGAGCACTGCAGATACTTTACGCCTTGAAATCAACAGAGAGAGACATTACTGTTATAGTCCTAGGTAACTGCTTCTCTCTGCACCTTTTTTCAGAAGGCACCGTGTCCATACCATGGGACAATCTGCAATCCTAGTCGCCAGATTGTTCAGACTGTAGGGATCCACTGGATTACGCACTTTGCAAAGGAAGTGAAAACCTGCCTTCTTATCTAGATAGATATATTTACAAAACAAAGAAACTACAGGAAGTATGAGGAAATGGTGAATCTTAGGACGTTGCATGAATATGGGGTTAAGTGCACCTAAGGGACTAGTAAAGCAGAGTGGGCTTCAGAATATACCTGCCCCACAGTGAAGACACAGCCAGAAACATCAAGGTGAGAAATTATTGGCTGCAGGTTAATAGGAACCCTGACTTTAAGTCATTAATGGTCTGAAGCACAGGTCAAGTCTCCCAGTATTTAAGATTGCCCTCTTTCCACAGCCATTCATGCTCTGAAAGGAAATGCGAGGTTTACACAGTAAATCAGGCACACAAAGAGTGAAGCAATACATTGGCCAACTCCAAGAGTAAACAGGAGAAACTGTCAGCTGTTCAGCCTAGTCCTGCTGAGGGAAGAGGGAGAGGAGGGAGATTTTTCTGGCAGCAATAAATATCCTACATGATCTTGTAGATCAGAGAAGCATATTTGGTACATGTAAATAAATAGAGAATTAATCTTTCCCGCTGTTATTACTCTACTCCCTACTTGCTCTTGGCACAGAACCTTCTCTGCCTACCTGTCTGGGTGTTGATGGATGAGGAGGTGCGTCTGTTCTTCTACCACTCAAATTTTGATAGTGAACAGGTGCCCAGAAGGCTGAGACGGCTTCGCCCACGGACGCGCCGAGTGTAAGCGATTGACATGTCTTTTCAGTTTGATGTAGGAGATGCTGTCCAGTTCTGTGAGGAAAGAGAGCTGATGATCACCACTGTGTTTCCCAGAACGAGGGCAGTCCATGAAGTCCTAATATGAGGATTTTTGTGGGGGAGTGAAAACATGATATTTCTTGCTTTCAAAAATCTAAAGTTTTTAAAGCACAGGTGGTATTTCATTAAAAGGGAAATTAAAAATTGATGTTATTGTTTGCTTTCTCAAAAAAAAAAAATGCTCCCTAACTCTACCCATTGATAATTCTTTAATGGTAATATCTATTATAATGTTCAGGCCAAACTTAAGGATGCAGGCTTGCACCACTAAGGTCAATGTGAGTTTTGATACTAAATCAAATGAGATCTGGCTCAGACAATAAATGGAACTGAGTATTCAGTCTGTTCCTGTCCTTTATCTGAACACAGGCCTGTCTTACATGCCAGCATCGGCACCCTTTGCTAAATGGATGTTGTACCTCATTACCCTCCACAGAAATTCTCTTTTCAACACAGCAAAGACGGACTTGATTACTTTTCACTTACCCCAAAAGGTGCAAAACCTGTGAGCATGTATATGTATGATAGCAGTTTGAACTGAGTGCCATAAATGCTAGAAACAGAAATACCCAGAAGGTAGAGTAGAGGGGCTAAGCAGTGCTGTAAAAGACAGGTCCAGCACACTGACTGTATTGAAAATTCCATCTGTTCTCAGCAGCAGACATCATCAGATTGCTGCTGCTCTGCACTGAAACTGAGAGAACTAGGGCAGCGTTGCATCCATATTTATTTACTTCAGTGCTGCACACACAGTCATGCACTTTCTCCAGTGATCTGTGGCTTGTCTGCATTGTAAATAATGAAAATGTGGACAGTGTACTGATCACGTAGTGTTTCTGATGACTAAAAAGACAAATTTACCTCCTTGTTTTCTCTTTTCAGTAAAAGCATTTCATCCCAACTGCCTGTTTTGGACCGTGTAGCAACTCCTCGGGCTGAGGTGAGTAATCTGCACAATCTGTCATTGAGGACAGAGATTAACTCTGTTGTGCTCTGGTATCTCTTTGATCAAGATGCCTCTTCCAATTAGAGCTTGGGGAAGGAAGGGAAAGTGAAAACGGCACAGGAAAGCAATTGCTTTCAACAATGAGGAATGAAATACAGAATGGAAAGAAGTGCTCTGTTCCTCGTTACATAAATAATGAGGAGGTCTGTTGTGAAGTCAGAATAACAGGAGATTCAAAACTGAGAGACATGTACTGCCAAATGGTCCACATTTACATAGTTACACCCATAAATTACATTTAAAGCAAACTGAAGCTTCGGTCTCATTGAATTCAGCATATGTTTGAAAGCTTTGCAAGTGAGGCATCCTGGTAATTTATGTAACATTAGAGTTCTACTGAAAGTGCCTATATTATTCTCTTTTGCTGTAAATTGCCTTGGTATTAGACACACAGAACTGCCTTGTAAGTGGTACTTGCGGACTTGCTTTCTGGAACATGTGACTTTTTCATGTAATGTTAATAAAAAACATGCAGTTGCTTTGAGGTTGCTTTGTTTTTACACTGATGATAGCAGCTCTCGGATCTGCCATATCTCTTGGGTTTTATATATTCTTTTATTAATATTTAATCTACCTACCAAAACTTTTCAATAGATCAAAGAAAGGCTTTTGAAAGGGCTATTAAATAGACATATGAGCTGCTAGCATGATAGTTATTGTCTCTTTTTATTAGGAGAACCGTAAAGACAGCCTCATAGAGGCTCTGAAATTTGGCATTAACAAGACCAAAAGGCCCATCCCAACACTGAATAATAAGGAACATCTTTTCATTTTTGCTCTTCTAAGAGCATTTAAATGACTGCTGTGCTCTCAAAGGACAATGGGTAGATGTGTGTTTTTGATAACTCAGCAATTTTAATTATTCAAGAGCTTGTTAAGATGGTGGCATATGCTTGCCTCTTTTTTTTTTTTTTTTTTAATTTCCTGAAGGGGGCATCTAAGTTCCACTTTAACCACATTAGTTTTATGGACTTTCCTGAACCTCTCAGTTCAGCAGACAGGCCTGAAAGCTAGATGTAAAAAGAACAGTTAGTTACCCTTAAATTAGGACACAACAATTCCACAACTTCCTAAGGCTCTTTGTGACATTTTGCAGCAAATCAGAAAGCTGTAAAACTACAGAAATAATACATTTTTGGTTTGATTCTCAAGATTTCATGTTGTCAAGATTTCAAGCTGTCAATCATTTTCAGCTCTTCTGACTTACTTGCTTTTATGTGTTTTCAATGTCTTCATTTCTCTGGTGCTCCATGTCCTGACACTTCAAGAATCCTAGTGTGTAGCCCTTTCAGAGACACACTTATCCTGATGCTCTCACTACTCCCACAAAGCATTTTTGTGTTTGCAGAGTAGGAGAAGGAATTGTGAGAACTGCAGACTGCTGTCATTTATATGACCTTACTTCAGAAATAGATCTGTGGTGACAGAGTGCATACTATTCTGCTGCTTACCTTCTGCCTGTGCACTTTGCGAGAAGATAAAAAAGAAAAAAAAATCACATGTATAACTCCGTGAATTAATAATTTCAGTGTTATCACTTTCCATAGGCACTATTTGATTTTTCTGGAACCAGTAAACTGGAACTCAGTTTCAAGAAAGGAGACTTGATCTACCTCCTCAGCAGAGTAAACAAGGACTGGTTGGAGGTAAGGCTGTGACAGTGGTACTGAATTATTGACATACCTTGACGTGAGTAGAAAGGGGCTTTCCTAGTCCTTGGGATCTTTCCCCTTCTTTCAAGGTGAAACTGTATCATAATAGTGTGTCATAGCCAGGAATAAATCCTTGACTCCAAATTTGAAGTTGTTTTCTCCTGTGATGGTTTTTAGCTTACAAATTTCCTGCCCTCTAGACTTCAGTTTTCATTTGCATTTTCTACTGCTGGAATGTCCTTTAATTCTTTGGAAGTGATTAGAACACAAAAAGGCCACAGAAAGGAGATGGAAACTCCATGTCAGCGATTAATTGGTTTCTTGCCTCGGGGTGAGTTGCTATATACTTCATGCTTCATACCACAACACACGTCAGCTTAATTACAGAGAACTTGGGCAATGCAGCAGTGTTCTGAAAAAAGGATGAGGAGAACATACTGCATGTTTGTTGATACGGTATCTCTGCTTGCTTGAACACCGCAGCTTTCCCTAGCAACCATCTGATGTTCATTTTTTGCACTCAGTTTCATTCGTTTGCCTTGTATTTTACTATGCAATTGTATAATCCTTGTTCAGAGATAGCATCAGGTCACTTCCATAACTTGTCTTTTCTTGCTCATAGAAGAACAATTCTTACTGTTGTTTCCATGGAAATTAATTAAATTTCAGAACTTATCATATGTAGCCAAAATAGCATGTTTTTCTTCATGCTAACCCTTCCTGTAATTCCAGGGAACAGTTAATGATACCACTGGGATTTTCCCATCTGCTTTTGTGAAGATCATAAAAGATTTACCGCAGCAGGAAGATACAGTTAATAAAATACGCTGTTATTACTATGATGAGACAGTAAGCACTATCAGGTAATAATATAGTCTTCACGGTTTCTGCTCAAGAGATGCCAATATTCTCTTTCATGATATGCAATTATTAGATTTGTTTTTGTTACAGGGATATATCAGTAGAAGAGGATCTGAGCAGCATTCCATTATTCAAAGATCTCATGGAACTGATAAAGTAAGTGGAAGCAGTTAGTTGCGTATTTAATATCATTTAAACATTAGTCAAGTTTCTTCCAATCCTAAATTTTCTACACTTTACTTGGCCATCACCGTGTTTTAGATGTGAAACTCTTTTCAAGTGTCCTCAAGAGTGTGTAATGTGATTTGGCTGGGGCCCATCTGTGCAGACAGCAGTTTGCTTTGGGATTGTCAGCAAGCATTGCATGCCACACACACATGCCACACATATTCTGGGTACAGTTTTCTACTGCACATTGTAAGATCAGAACCATGCTCCCAACCAAGGATCTGTTGTCTAATATACTTCTTTAGGATGCAGGACACCACCTTATGATCTGTAAAACTAGTGTTGAGCTAGATTAAAGTAGCACTGAACATCAAAACATTAGAATATTGAGTATCAGTAATAGTCTACTTTGATTAAATATTCTTCCATTCCTTTACCTACCCTTCTCTCATAAAAGGGAACCATAAGTAGGCACAAGTGGTGAGTAACCACAGTCAACTCATACGTATGGGAATTTTTTCCAACTTACGGAGTAATTGTGCTATGCACATGGACTTACTGGAGATGGTTCTGTCAGGCTTCTTAGCTTAAATACAACCCAGCATGAATGTGTCTGTAGGATTTTTAGTACTAGCTGTATCAAGAATGCCAAAACACCCAAGGCTTAATGTGACTTTTAGAAAAATTAATTAGATTGCCAGTATATTGTTCATCATGCATCACCTCCCAGGCATTTCTTGACTTATGGCAATCAATTCATTTCTTTTCTATCAGGCAGGAGTTTGACCAACATGACATTGTTTTGAATTACCGGGACTTCGATGGCGATCTGGTCCGGCTGCTCTCTGATCAGGATGTTGAGCTCATGGTGTCTCAGAGCAAGAAAATGACAACTGAGAAGCATTTCTTCCCTTGGAAATTGCACATCACTCACAAGGACGACTTCAGTGTCTACAGCACTAGTCCAGCAATAGGCGATACACAAACAGTTAGGGCGACATGAGTGCTGTAGGGTAGCAGTTCCAGTAGGTAGCTACATTGTCCTTCAGGAATCCTTCTCTGCAGACAGTTTCTTTTAACAAGGCTTTGAAGTGAGATGAAAAGAGTAACACTTAGTAATTTATTACCTTTCAATGTAAAATCTGTACTTAGCTTTTTGAGCTGTTTAGCACTCCTCTGTAATAAAGACATCTTTATGAAGACCAGAGAAAGTGAGGAATAGAGAAGTAAAATCACTGGATTTGTTCCCAAAGCAAATCACTGTTATCTTGCAATAGAAGTTAAGCTGAGGGTCCTGAGCCGAAGATCTGCTCTAATCTCCATCCTTGCTTCCAGAGTCAATTACTTGCCCAGAATGTCTTCATAAGCTTTTTTTTTTTTTTTTGTCCTCGACTGCCACTGCCTTATTTTCACTTCTTAGTATGAAAGTTTCTGTGCCGTTGCTTATGAAAGCAGTATTGATTTCTATCACATGGGAGACTGACCAGACATTCAGAGTTTGTTCTAGAAGCATCAAGAAAGCTTTATTTCAGCAAAGAAATTACAGCCTGGTTTCGCTTTCTTCTTTCCACTGGCCCGTACTTCAAAATCTGTAGATCAAATCTAGTATACTTGCAGTGTTACTTATAGACTTCTCATAATTGTACAGTCTATCTGTTTCCACATTCTGGGATAAGTGGTGTGATGTCTATCCAAGTAGTAATCTCTTCTTGGTCTCTCTTCTGCTTGCTAACCCCTCAACGCAAAACAGAACTAATAATAAATTACTATATCAGACTTTTCAGTAAATAAAGTTATGCATATGTTTATTTTATCAGTTTCTATTAAATTTTTAAATTTTTATTCTTAGGGGGGATGAAATAATTAAAGCTCTTTTAATTAATTAATTAATTTTGTTTAAGAGAGAGGATTTGGAGAAAGAGTTCAAATGTTACCTATTTAGCTTTTCTTAAGCAGAAGTTTGTTATTTAAAAAAGCTCCAAACCTTCTCGTCTTTTATTTAATGGTCATGCAATTAAAATATTCTCCTTGAACAAATTTACTGCTGCTTGTTAGAATTACAAATTATGTATGCTTTATGTAAATCGTACGATACCTAAAATACTGTATTTTAAAAATACCATGCAGTCATGGTGTTAAAAGGATACCATCATGCATAAATATAATCAGGAAAAAAATAAGAAGTTAAAATGGTTTTCAAATATTGTGCTTCAGATTCACCTCTTAGTTTCCATGGCATTAAACTATACTTCCCCATTTAACCTTCCCCATTTATCTGCGGCTCTGTGTTAATGCATATTTGTTGAAATAGTCGAAATAATTTATATTGAAAGATAAGCATTTAGTTTCCTTAATTGAGATCTGTAAATAATTTCTTACTTGACACCTTATTAAACATATTGATCTAGAAATATACTAACTGTGTACAGATTTGTTTAAGAAAATATTCATTTTCCAAAGAACTGGAACATGCTGCAGGACACACCTGCTTTCCAGGTTCAATAGTTGAACCTGAAGAATCCATGCATATTAAATTTCAGTGCTAGATTACATATCACAGAATCGTAAGGGTTGGAAGGGACTAGATAATAAGGGTATTATCTAGTCCAACGCTCTGCTAAAGAACCTTCCCTACAGTAGGTTGCACAGGGAAGCGTCCAGGCTGATTTTGAATATCTCCAGAGAACGAGATTCCACAACCTCTCTGTGAAGCTTGTTTCTGTGCTCTGCCACTCTCCCAGTAAAGCAGTTTTTTCCTCATGTTTGTATGGAATGTTCCGTGTTGCACTCTGTGCCCATTGCCCCTTGTTCTGCCACTGCACACCACTGGAAAGAGCCAAAGAGCCAAACCGCCACCGCCACCGCCACCGCCCACGCCCACGCCCACGCCCACGCCCACGCCCACGCCCACCCCCCCTCTTCCATTTTACTCCCACCCATTAGATATTTATAAACAGTGAGGAGATTGCCCCTCAATCTTTTCTTCCCCAGTGTATGGGAACTGTTGAGTCATGCCCTGAACCACTGATTGAGCACCTGGAGGAAAACTCAGTCAGCCCTGGGAGCACGGGTGAAGGCAATTCACCTGTGCGACTGGAAGCCTGGTGGAGCCTGGCTCCACCCCTCTTAGGCCTCATTTAAGGGCTGAGTGCCCCTGAGGAAGGATTTCTTTCTGGAGATCTCTCCTTGGTGGAAGCTTTTCCTTGCAAACTCAGAATCTTCTGATACAGGTGAGCAATCTATTTCCCTTCCCTTGTAGCACCTTGCTATCGTGCTGGTCCTTTGTCCTCTTTTGTAACATCTTTACCATCATGTTGGTCTTTCCGATTGCTATGCCCAGGCTGAACAGTCCTAGGGCTCTCAGCCTTTCCTCATGAGGGAGATGCTCCAGGCCCCTCAGCACCTTGGTGTCCCTCCACTGGGCTATCTCTAGAAGTTCCCTGTCCTTCTTGAACTGGGCAGCCTAGAACTGGACACTGCACTCTAGATGTGGCCTGAGCAGAGGAGAGGGGGACGATCACTTCCCTCTACCTGCTGGCCATGCTATTTGTAATGCACCCCAGGATGCCACTGGCCTTCTGGACCATGAATGCACACTACTGGCTCATGGCCCACCTGCTGCCAATCAGGATACCCAGGCCCTCTCTACAGAGCTCCTTTCCAGCAGGTCAGCCCTTGACCTGTACTCATGCATGTGGTTATTCCTCCCCAGGTGTAGGACTCTGCACTTGTTCTTATTGAATCTTAACAGTTTTCTCTTCTCCCAACTCCTCAGGCTATCCAGATCTCACTGAATGGCAGCACAGCCTTCTGGTGTGTTAGCCACTCCTTCCAGCTTTGTATTGTCAGCAAACTTGCTGAGAGTGGGCTGTATCCCTTCATCCAGGTCACTAACGAAGATGTTGAACAAGAGTGGACTCAGCAGTAACTCCTGGAGAACACCACTAGCTACAGCCCTCCAACTAGACTCTGTGCTGTTGATCATGATTGTCTCAGATACTCATGAAAGACACAGATTGCCTTTTTTCCAGCCATGGATGATTTTAGAAGGACATTATTTTATTAAAATATTACAAACAGTAGCTTCCCACTTTAAAGGCATTGTAGCAATAGGGTTTCATTTAGAGATGAAATGACATACAGTGAGAATGTTAGTAATCTTGCATCATGTGATATGCAAGAGAATACACTGTAAGTTTGAAAACTAATAGGTGTGCATACATGCAAATGTTCCGGCACGCAGGAACACAAATAATTAGTGTATAGAGTTCAACAGGGTGAATAATACCTGAAGATTTTCATGGACAGCTAGATGCTAGTGTAACTAGCAGCTTATCAAGTCTGTTTGAAGATGGAGGAGCTGTGGAAGAAAAGAAAGGGATCATGTTTTCTGGGAAACAAGAAATCTATTTTCTATGAATAGAGAAAGAACATATAAAAACTTACCGGCCTTTGAAAGTCAGAGCAGGAGAACACCTTTCCGTATTTATACTGTAATGGAAAGTAAATTCTACTATTCCAGTAAAGTAACTGCAGCCTTTACATGAACACATCCTGGTAGTCATAATGACACAATTTCCTCACATTCTCTCACAACCTCCTTGCTCTGTACCTGCTTCCCTTATTCACAGAATATATATTTTCCCCCTTGTGTATTGAAGTAAATATACATTATATAGCTAAATCAGCAAGTGTGGTTTTGTTCAGAGTTTTATGTTCTAGGGTCAGTGCAGAACAAACAGATTTAAGAGTTCTATTCTGTATCTGGGGAAGCATCTCAGCCCCCTGAAGTTTACCCATAGAGTACAACCCTGAGTGCATCTTTCACAGAACCACACAATGGCTGAAGGAACTTCAGGAGGCTATCTGGTCCAATCCCACGCTCAAGCAGGGACACCTAGTCCACAGTACCATGACACAATATCATAGACACATAGTCCAGTTCCACATCCAGG
The DNA here is from genome assembly GCF_002078875.1 of Numida meleagris. Lineage (NCBI taxonomy): Eukaryota > Metazoa > Chordata > Aves > Galliformes > Numididae > Numida > Numida meleagris. Next base: position 52,289,361 of record NC_034409.1, on the reverse strand, counting down.
TGGATTTTTAAGGAGGAAACTCCACAGACAGTCTGGGCAACCTTTGCTGGTGCTCCATCACTTGCACAGGAAAGAAGTGCCCTCTGATGTTCTGTCAGAACCTGCTGTGTTCCAGTTTCTGCTTGGCACTGGATATCACTGAGAAGAGCCTGGCTCCATCCTCTTTGCATCCTGACTTTAGTTATTACACACATTGATGAGGTCCCCCTGAGCCTCTTTTGCTGCAGGCTGAACAGTCCTAGCTCTCTCAGCCGCTTCTCACAGGACAGATGCTCCAGTTCCTTCATCATTTTGTTGGCCCTGAGTTGGGACTGTTTCCAGTACGTCCATGACCCTCTTCTACCAGGAGTGCAATTGCTAACATGCAGATTAGCAACGGCATATTTCCTTCCTAATTTAACAGTCCCGTCTGGTTAAGTTGTTTGGGGCTTAAAATAGGAAGTACAGAATGCAGTTACAGGCAGCTGCTTTCCTTGAAAGGGTGTGGTATGCTTCTTAGAAACGGACATTTCAGTGTATAGAAGGTCATAAAAAGTATAGAACTTATTTTAAAGACTTAATCACCAGGAAAATCTTGTAGTCATTTACAGATTCCTTTGTAGGGAAGCAACCGGTTGCTGCATCAGAAGCTTCTCATATTACTGGGGAGGCTGGACAGAAGGAACTAAGCCCTACTTTTCACCGTTTCCTCTACATCTTTTAAAAATCATCATCAATTATCAATCTTTGAAATCAGTGAAACTTAAAAGGTTTTAAAATATTACTCAAATTAGAGGATT